>NC_024795.2:10293672-10593672 GCF_000309985.2 Brassica rapa
CGACCGAGCGATCGTCCCGCTCGGTCGCTACGTAGCGACCGAGCTCAGCCAAGCTCGGTCGCTACGTAGCGACCGAGCGAGACCGAGCTCGAGCCAAAGCTCGGTCGCTACGTAGCGACCGAGCGATCGTCCCGCTCGGTCGCTACGTAGCGACCGAGCGATCGTCCCGCTCGGTCGCTACGTAGCGACCGAGCTCAAGCCGAAGCTCGGTCGCTACGTAGCGACCGAGCACTCGTTTCGCTCGGTCGCTACATAGCGACCGGGCTCGAGCCAAAGTTCGGTCGCTGTGTAGCGATTGAACCTTTCCGAACATCGATACGACACCAGTCCTTGCATTCTCGTCAAACCTTCGAATGCTATCTCCCGAAGACCGTAGCAAGCTCAGTCCATGTTTCCCGCTATTCTAATTCATCGATCAAACTTCGCGGATTAGAAACCGCGGAAAACTCGTAGTAAACGTGTCGAGTCGGAAGACGGCCCAAAGGGACCTAAAACACGACTCGAGGCCCATCCTACGATTTTTCCTAACCAAAAGCCCGTGAACCACAGCATGGTTCGCGCTTGGCCCACGAGGAAGGATAAATGTCAAGTTTCCGCGGATAAATACGGAAGTTTTGAAGATAATTGTGAAGATCGGGAAAAATGGAATATCTCCATTTTTATGCTATGACGGCTTAAGGGCAGAAGAGTAAAAGCGTAAACCGACCTTGGAGCTAGTATATAAGGAGTCCTAGGCGAGGAGCAGAGGGGAGAACTTTTTCAGAGCAAACTTAGCACTTAGAGCGATTTAGGCAACTTTCCGTTTTTGTTATTTCGAGCTGCGACTCAATTAGGTTTAGCCGTCTTAGGGTTGCTAGAACTAGGAATCTCGCCGACAGCTCTCGAGCCCAGGCTTATACCTTGTTGTAACGCTCATACGCAGATTCGGAATAAGATCTACTTTGCTCTCTTTTCGATTTCTTATTTTTATCGTTGTTATTCTCGTGTTCTGATTGCTTGACGTGTGGTAATTAACAGATATCCGGGTCCTCTGGGAAACTAGGGTTTTCTTAGTTTCCTTATTTAAACGGAAATCGACAGTGCGAATTTCGGTTCCCACAGTTTGGCGCTAGAAGGAGGGGGACTTACGGATCAATCTAACCCGCAAAAGCCACACACAGTCAGACATGTCAACCAACGACGCGGATAACGTGCAAACTCCCCTTAACGGAGGCAGCGGCACCGATCTCCACACTCCGGTAGCGGACGTATCTGCGGCCAACGCGCAAGCCAACGCCGCGACTCTCGAGGAGTTTAAAAAGATGTTCGCCACCTATGAAAAAAGGTCGGAAGAACAGGATAAGCTCGTGAATACCTTGACCAAACAGGTTGAAACCTTAACGGCAAGGACCCAAGCTATCCGTCCCCGCGGAACCACCAAAATCCGCGGGAAGAGGCTCGATTTCGCCACCCCACTCGATAGAGCAGGAGTCGCGCGGGAACGACCTTCCGGTCAAAACCCCAGCGAGAAGTCTCCCATCGAAAAGGGGAACTCTGAAAGTCTTCCGCTCCCTGCAAAGGACTCGGAGGATAACGAAGCCGAACACATTGACCTGGATCCTAGCGATGTCTCCAACGACACCGACGAGGATGTCGACAGACATCCAAGAAGGACCAGAAGCCGATCCGCTCGGGAAGGCTCCCCGTTCGAAAAACCAATGACGGAAGAAGAAGAAGTCGCCTATTGGAACGAACAAGAGGAGCTGGCCGAAAGGCAAACCGAGCTCACTCGCAGTAAGCGCCGACAGGCTCGGAAATCCACTGACGAGACATCGGATATCCGCGATCTTCGCGACTACATCACCAAGACTGCGGCAGAAGTGAGAGCCGTAAAGTCTCAAATCCATCATGCTACTAGTGCTGCCCCCGAGATCGATCGACTGCTGGAAGGAGCTCGAAAGACCCCCTTTACCAGTCGCATTTCGGACATGAGGGTGTCCGATCCGGGAAAGATCAAAGTACCGAAGTACGATGGTACGGCCGATCCGAAAGCGCACCTTCAGGCTTTCCACATCGCGATGGGAAGAGCAAGACTGAAGGACGGCGAAAAGGATGCCGGCTATTGCCGCCTGTTCGTCGAAAATCTTGAAGGAGCAGCGCTCGAATGGTTCGCACGCCTTCGTCGCAACACCATCGGGAGTTTTCGACAGCTCGCATCGGAATTCCTCAAACAGTACTCTGTATTCATAGACAGGGAAACCTCCGATGTTGATCTCTGGAGTCTCTCCCAGAGGGAAGACGAACCCCTCCGCGAGTTTATCAGTCGGTTCAAACTGATAATGTCCAGGGTCAGCGGGATAAGCGACAAAGTGGCCATCGACGCGCTGAGAAAGACGCTCTGGTACAAGTCGAAATTCAGAAAATGGATAACTCTCGACAAACCGCGAACGATCCAGGACGCCCTCCACAAAGCAACGGACTATATCATAGTGGAGGAAGAAACTAAAGTCTTATCGCAAAAACATAAGCCGGCAAGACCATCCTCGAAAGACGCAGATCCGAAGGGGAAAAAGAAGAACTCTCGTAACGACAAGTACGTCCATCACGAGGGGGAAGATCTCCAAGGAGCGCATAACTATGCGATCAATTCGGATCAAGGCCGGACCACGGGCAACACATGGACTCGCAATCAAGGGTATGACGAGAACACCTTCTGCGAGTTCCACCAATCCCGAGGACACTCCACGACTAATTGCAAAGTCTTAGGAGCAAGACTGGCCGCGAAGCTGCTCGCTGGAGAGCTTTCGGAAGTAACTAGCGTCAAGGATCTCATCCTCGATTCTGATCGGCCTCCAAAGACGGACAGAAATCCGCCCGCCGAAAAATCTCCTCAACGAAACCAACCTGGGGATAAACGCGGTAGGAGGCCGGATGACAAAGGGAACGATAACAATCGTCGCAGAGTCAATATGATCATCGGAGGATCTCAATACTGCGGCGATACCGTGTCAGCCATCAAGGCTTACCAACGGAAGGCAGAATCAAGCGCAAATTGGCCTACATGGTCTCCTCCTCGAGACGGCCAAAGTTGCTCGATCACCTTCACGGAGGAAGAAGCCGGCGGTATCGACCAACCTCACTGCGACCCGCTCGTCATAGATCTCGTCATACGAGATTTAGAAGTCGGAAGGGTACTCGTCGATACGGGAAGCACGGTCAACGTAATCTTCCGCGACACTCTCAAGCGGATGAGTATCGAACTCGGAGAGGTAATTCCGACGCCAAAACCACTCACGGGTTTTTCAGGCGAAGTGTCGATGACTCTCGGATCAATCCAATTGCCAGTCATGGCCAAGGAGATCACGAAAATCGTCGAATTCGCGGTAGTCGACCATCCCGCTATCTACAACGTGATCATGGGAACCCCATGGCTCAACGCCATGCAGGCAGTTCCGTCAA
Organism: Brassica rapa; assembly: GCF_000309985.2. Lineage (NCBI taxonomy): Eukaryota > Viridiplantae > Streptophyta > Magnoliopsida > Brassicales > Brassicaceae > Brassica > Brassica rapa. The sequence goes on from NC_024795.2 coordinate 10,297,111, forward strand.
CTTACCACCTGGGTCTCAAGTTCCCAACGCCGAGCGGAGTCGCGGCCATCTGGGGATGCCAAAAACAGTCGCGACTATGCTTCCTCGCGGAGCATAAGTTAAGGCAAATCACGGCTTCTGCAAACGGCAAACGCGCGAAGATAGATCGATCTTCGGCCAAAAGCGCCCCGCACAAGGACGAAGTAAAATCGTCTGTCAACGCAAACGCATCGGACGTCGAAGCTCGACATAAATCCGAAGCCCACGCGACAACTCAACCGGAACATCCGGAAAATAGCGTCGACCCAGCCACGATCGACACGGTCAAGGCGGACATCGCGACACCAACCGCCGAGTAAGAACACTCGCGGCATGAAACAGAACTACGAGATGGCTTGATCCTCGAAAGGGGTACGTAGGCAGCTTGTCAAAAGACGAGTTCAGCTATCCCCCTCTCTAAAAAGGGGGGGGGGGGAGTGGGTGCGTATACTCGTATACTCCCACAATCGCCATTATTGTAATCGAGTTTTTAGAAACATAAAATTTTTTACAATATACACTGTCTTTTTATCGAAAACGCTTACGCTTCAGTTTACGCTCGTCTGCGGCCTCATCCGGCCCAAAAATCGTAAAGATTATCACCTTTCAAACACGCAAAAATACATGCATAATCCTCGAAAATAACTGCGAGACGTCGCAAAAAGTTAAAATTCGAGGACAATGCTAAACAAATTGTCCGAACGCGACCACCAAAAACTTTACATCCCGTTCGTCGATTGGCCCCGACGAACACGCCAGCCGTCTTAAACAAACGCAATCCGATCACTCTTTTGATCTTTAAAAACGTCCAGCACAAGGACAAAAGCGCGCTACAACAAAAATCCGAAATTTTGGTTTAGCACTTCCAGTTGATTCTGAGAAGATGCTCGATTCGTACCATACAAGTCATATAAGCCGAGAACATATCGCGGACTTTAAACCGGTGCGAGTCAGGAAGAAATCGCAACAGGAAAAACGATAGCCGGCTAGTCACCGCACAAACCTTAACCGAAAGTAAACCTAGGTCTTGCCCTAAACCCAACGCTCTGGTCTCAAACATCTCAAGGCATGATATCTAAAAGATACGAGATCATAAACCATGCCTCTCCGTTCGTATCTCAATGTTCTCGAAAATCGTAAAGACAGATAAATTTTTACGAAAATCACGAACGAACCAACAGATTGAACGTCTAATTAGAACTACATACGAGACGACAACTCGTATTTACTTCAACCCTACTCAGGAAAAACTCGAAACAAAACATTTATCATATAAATAAACCGCGTAAAGCGGCAAGGGATTCAAAGCCACCAACGGCCAGTCCCGGAAATACAAATACGGCCATCTTGGCCTAAACGAAATCCAAATTCAAAGGGCCACATTCGGCCGAAAACAAGGATAACTGATCCATCCCTCATAATCCAAAGTCAAAGTCCCCGGACAACGAAGCACCAAACGCATCCGCAGGACGATCCACTTCCTCGCCACCATCGTGAAAATCGATCGGGACCTCCTCGGTATCAGGAGAAACCGGGATGGAATCCCAGAACCCTTGAATCCTCTCGTCGATCGGAGGGATAAGCGCCTCAGCATGGGCACGGTCACTCATCCCACTCTTCATCAAGCTCATTTCCTCTTCAAACACATAGTCGTCGGCTTGCGTCCTCCAAAGACTTCCGACCGAACCACGGCACTCGCGAAAGTCGCCCACCGAGGTAAAGGCATTCTTAAGGTTCCCGTACTCAACCTGGAACTGAGATGCGCGAGTCTTCATCACCTCGACGATTTCTCTTTTGCCTTTCCTCTCCGCTCTACGAACAGCCCGCGCATGATCACGAGTAAGCTGTGCCTCTCGCTCCAGCATCTCGCCTTGCACGCGAGCGAGATCCCGCTCCGCTTTCTCCGCCTTGAAGCGGTAGACCATGGCTTCTCTATGACCCGCCTCGATGGCCGAGCCCAGCAAGCTCAGGCCCTGCAAAATCGATGGGCGTGTTACAAATCCATACATAGGATAATCACTAAAAAATTCCCACCAAAAAAAAAAAAAAAAAAAAAAAAAAACTAACCCCATTGATGATGCGAGATCCTTCCGCAACGACTCTCGGCCTCGCCGATTCTTTCGTAGGAGGAGGAGCATCGAAACCCGATGGCAGCCAGCAAAGAAATCATCGAAGTCCGGAATGGGGGCCTCGCTCGAACCGCTTCCGTCGCCGTAAGCAAGGTTCGGATCCCATCCTGGAAGCATAGAGTCGTCCATCGAAAACTCTATGTCGCCAAGATCGACATCTTTTCCCTTCCAAGAGCTCGACTCCGGCGCAGCTGTCGGAGCTTCGACGGGATTCTGGTCGTCGGGTTCGGAGTCGCTTCCCGTATCCGCGTCCAAAGCTGGACCAGGTTGCACAAATTTCAGTGCCTTCCGAACCCTTCTCGGCGTGAAAGAAGTCCAGAAGAAGGGACCATTCCTGAGAAGATCCCTCACCGCGATAATGTCCTCAGGGAACGGAGCAAGAGGATTGATGAAGGGACGATTGTTCGGCAACCTCCGGAACAGTGGAATGCAACTCTCTTCGACGGACGCAGCGTCCAAACGAACAAAGAAAAAGAACTTCTTCCACAAGTTGAAGTTCGAAATGAACTTCTTAACCACCGACATAAATTTCCGAGGGACAAACCTATGCTTATCCGTATCCTTGACAAGTTGAAGCCTCAAAAGCGCTTCATAATGATCGACGGAAAGGGAAAGGCCATGCTCATAGCTTAGGATCAAGATCCCAATAAGGTGCTGAATGGCAAGGGGTGTCAACTGACTTATCGCGACTTCGAAGCGGTCCAACACTCGGACGAGAATTTCGGGTATGGGGAACCAGAGGCGACAACGCACTATGAACGCCTCATAACAAGTAAAGTAACCCTCCGGGGGGTTGTTAGCACATTCCCCGCGGCTGGGAATCCGGAACTCCACAACATCCGGGATGTGGTAGAACGACCGCATCGTCGCGAGAAACTCGTCAGTAGTCCTGCTTGCATCCTCTTCCTCGACTCCACGATGGACCAGGACCGGGAATGGCTTCTCCTTGGGAGGGATCAACGAGCCATAATGAGCAACCCACCATGCCTCGTTCTCGGCAGGATGCACCGAGTGAAGCACGAACTCCATCTTCGGAACGACGAGCTCTTCGTAAGGACTCGCGGACGAGGACCCTTTTTCGCAATCTTTTTCTTGCTCGACATCTTTACACTTCTCTTAAGAGAATAGAGGAAAAGGGTGGGGAGAAAGATAGAAAGTTTTTTGAAAGATCTTACAGAAAAACAAGAAAGTGAAAAAATTATGGAACAAGTTACCTCTCTTCTTATAAGACATGAGGATTTACTAGTCAAGCTCGGACTTTCGCATATTAATTCCATCCATCACGCCTAACTTGCCAAACATGCCTAACCGCACGCTAGGATCCCCCATGCATGATCCTAACGGGCTGGGGGGCTAACTGTTGGGGTCAAAAACGGTTACGACGGAATTACCACCCGAAAATCCTCAGAGATCGTATTTCCGAAAGAGTTAGTAAAAGAAGGGATGTAATTTTCGTAAAAATAACCTATACGAGGTTATTTTTACGAAGAAGTGTTCTTTGGGATTCAAACCGAACGATCGTCCCGCTCGGTCGCTACGAAGCGACCGAGCTCGGGCCAAAGCTCGGTCGCTACGTAGCGACCGAGTGATCGTCCCGCTCAGTCGCTACGTAGCGACCAAGCGATCGTCCCGCTCGGTCGCTACGTAGCGACCGAGCTCAGCCAAGCTCAAACTTCGCGGATTAGAAACCGCGGAAAACTCGTAGTAAACGTGTCAAGTCGGAAGACGGCCCAAAGGGACCTAAAACACGACTCAAGGCCCATCCTACGATTTTTCTTAACCAAAAGCCCGTGAACCACAGCATGGTTCGCGCTTGGCCCACGAGGAAGGATAAATGTCAAGTTTCCGCGGATAAATACGGAAGTTTTGAAGATAATTGTGAAGATCGGGAAAAATGGAATATCTCCATTTTTATGCTATGACGGCTTAAGGGCAAAAGAGTAAAAGCGTAAACCGACCTTGGAGCTAGTATATAAGGAGTCCTAGGCGAGGAGCAGAAGGGAGAACTTTTTGAGAGCAAACTTAGCACTTAGAGCGATTTAGGCAACTTTCCGTTTTTGTTATTTCGAGCTGCGACTCAATTAGGTTTAGCCGTCTTAGGGTTGCTAGAACTAGGAATCTCGCCGACAGCTCTCGAGCCCAGGCTTATACCTTGTTGTAACGCTCATACGCAGATTCGGAATAAGATCTACTTTGCTCTCTTTTCGATTTCTTATTTTTATCGTTGTTATTCTCGTGTTCTGATTGCTTGACGTGTGGTAATTAACAGATATCCGGGTCCTCTGGGAAACTAGGGTTTTCTTAATTTCCTTATTTAAACGGAAATCGACAGTGCGAATTTCGGTTCCCACAATCATTTTAGTAATTTAGACCGACCAAAATAAATACATGCATCATCTCATTAAAACTCATTAGCGCGTCCTTTAGAATTTTATATCACAAATTGGCAATGTCTATGGGATGCTCTTCGCTTGTGTTCATTCATATATACCCTCAATATTACTAAACCTAACTAATCCATCTTCAATAGGCGCACTGGAAATCCATAGTTACTCCTAGACGCAAAAACAAAGATGTAACATATCACATTTACCATGTAATTAATTATATTCTAATATGAGCTATGCACCTGAAATTGTACTACAGTGAAAAGTCTATATACTAATAATGGTGGGACTATAATATTTTATTAATTTGCAGACTTATTAATTTAGAAAAAATCTATTTTTTAAGATTTTTTTATATTAAAATTTTAAAATAAGAAAATATTTGATTGTATTAATTAAAATTTTTGAAATGGTATTTTCGTATAGCTTTTACGTATATAAAATATGTTTCAAAGACTTTAATTTTCATTTTAGATATAAATTAACTAAAGATCATCAAAATATATTGAAATCAACAAATTGTATTTTATCACAATGTCTTTTTATTGTGAAAAACAAAGAGATTCGCCTAGTTTTTTTTTGTTGTTAAAATGTGAAATTTATTGATCAGTGAATAATATTAGGAATTTACAATAGGTTATGAGAGGCTATAAGAACTATAAAAGAAAAAAATATACAATGAATGTAAAAAATAAATTTCAAGATCATGTGAGCTAAGCCGTAACTTCGAACCACCGACACATCAAGCCTGTAAACTTGTGGTCAGCCTTATATCGAAGAGAAGTAATCCTATTTTGCATAGCCTTATTAATGATCCGAACCACATGTTCCACTGTCCGAAACCCCGTTTGGTGTCTTCTCTCATTCCTCTCTTTCCAAAGATTCACCTACTTACAAAACAGTCGTAGCTAAATATAAAAATAAAGTCGATTTTTATCGACAAAGTTAAATTTCAGGAAATTGTTACATTTTCAACAAATAATTTATAAACCGAGGGATTCCAAATATTAGTATTGTTAATATTTCCTCCAATATCTACCGTCCTTGAAATTTATTGGGTAGTCGGCTACCAATCCGACCATATTTAATTGTGTAATTGAGGCTATATATTTTGGTTAGATAAAAAGCATTCAGAATAAACAACAACATCAGTTAGTGAGGCGTAAAAAAGATCTATAAAATTCTAATACACATATATGGGTTTTGGATTTAATATGCACTACAATAGAATTATGTCAAGAATGTTTTATTTCAATTCAGCTTAATTACTCAAAATTATCTTGCTGGTGCACAGATTATTTCACTAAAAATAAAACTACAAGCATACATCAACAATTTTTCAATGTTTCACCAATATGAAACTAATGAACAGAATTCCATATAAAAATGACTAAATTTAATTTAAATGCAAATTATTGGATAGGAAAATGTAATTATTTCAAATTTAGAGTGAGTTTGAACAACATCTACCAATAAATAGGTGCATCCAAAAAGTAGCCAAATTTTAGTGGTATTATAAAACCATAAAATAGAGGAGGCAACAACAACGGAAAATCAAAAGACAATTTCATCAAAAAAAACAATAGCAATGAATCATGTTGCTTGTTAAAGAAACAATTTAAAAATTAGTAGTAGGGCATTTTGTAGACATATGGTGGAGGTGGTGGAGACTTGTAGGAAACTTTTGGGGAAGGCGAGTAGTATGGTGGGGAGCTGTAGACATATGGCGGTGGTGGAGACTTGTAGTCAACCTTTGGCGAAGGAGAATAGTATGGTGGAGGTGGTGGGGAGCTGTACACGTATGGCGGAGGTGGAGACTTGTATTCGGTCTTCGGGGAAGGAGAATAGAATGGTGGAGGTGGTGGTGAGCTGTAGACGTATGGCGGTGGTGGAGACTTGTAGTTTACCTTCGGGGAAGGAGAATAGTATGGTGGAGGTGGTGGGGAGCTGTAGACGTATGGCGGTGGTGGAGATTTGTAGTTTACCTTCGGGGAAGGAGAATAGTATGGTGGAGGTGGTGGGGAGGTGTAGACGTATGGCGGTGGTGGAGACTTGTAGACCATCTTTGGCGAAGGAGAGTAGTATGGTGGAGGTGGTGGGGAGCTGTATACATATGGCGGTGGCGGAGACTTGTAGTATACCTTCGGGGAAGGAGAGTAGTATGGTGGTGGTGGTGAGCTGTAAATGTATGGTGGCGGTGGAGACTTGTAGTCAACTTTTGGGGAAGGAGAGTAGTATGGTGGAGGTGGTGGGGAGTTGTAGACGTATGGAGGTGGTGGAGACTTGTACTCTACCTTCGGAGAAGGAGAGTAGTATGGCGGAGGTGGTGGGTAGCTGTAAACGTATGGTGGTGGTGGAGATTTGTATTCGACCTTAGGAGAAGGAGAGTAGTATGGTGGGGGTGGTGGAGAGCTGTAAACGTAAGGTGGTGGTGGAGACTTGTAGTCTACCTTCGGAGAAGGAGAGTAGTATGGTGGCGGTGGTGGAGACTTGTAGTCTACCTTCGGGGAAGGAGAGTAGTATGGTGGAGGTGGTGGAGAGCTGTAGACATATGGCGGCGGTGGAGACTTGTAGTCAACTTTTGGGGAAGGAGAGTAGTATGGTGGAGGTGGTGGGGAGCTGTAGACGTATGGAGGTGGTGGAGATTTGTACTCTACTTTTGGTGAAGGAGAGTAGTATGGTGGAGGTGGTGGGGAGTTGTAAACGTATGGAGGTGGTGGAGACTTGTACTCTACCTTCGGAGAAGGAGAGTAGTGTGGCGGAGGTGGTGGGGAGCTGTAGACATAAGGAGGAGGAGGAGACTTGTACTCTACCTTCGGAGAAGGAGAGTAGTATGGCGGAGGTGGTGGGGAGCTGTACACGTATGGTGGTGGTGGAGACTTGTATTCGACCTTAGGAGAAGGAGAGTAGTATGGTGGAGGTGGTGGAGAGTTGTAAACGTATGGTGGTGGCGGAGACTTGTACTCTACCTTCGGGGAAGGAGAATAGTATGGTGGCGGTGGTGGAGAGCTGTATACATATGGCGGTGGTGGAGACTTGTAGTCTACCTTCGGGGAATGAGAGTAGTATGGTGGAGGTGGTGGGGAGCTGTAGACATAAGGGGGTGGTGGAGATTTGTATTCGACCTTCGGGGAAGGAGAGTAGTATGACGGAGGTGGTGGGGAACTGTAGATATATGGTTTTGGATGTGGTGTATATTTAGGGCCTTGTCTTCTATATTGTGGTGGAGGAGATGGTGGTGCCGAGTAATATGGGGAATTCTTTTTGGGTGGATATGGTGATTTGGTTTTATGGACTGGGGGATATTTCTGAGTTGTTGGGGGAGATTCATAAGGGTAAGCTGCAGCTACGATGGCGCTAAAGACCACAACATAAACCATGCAATGCCCTAATCCCATAATTTTTGGGGATCTCATTCTACCCGTAGCTGCTCTTTTTAGTTTCTCTTCTTTGTTATGATATAGTTCAACGTGAAGTCCCTTGATATATAGTCGCTTTTTGTGTAAAGTTTATATTATTCTCCCCACTTGGTTTCGTGTGTGGCACTTCCAACACATTTAGACGACGTGCTTAAGTTGTTTATTTTAAGATGGTGATGTGCTGAGCATAAGAAATGGTCCAGATTCTTTGGCAACTTCCTATTGTTTTTAAGAAATTTGTTTGCTTAATTTTTATTTAGGTCCCAAGATTAGTGAAAATGAACAAAGTGCATAACTGGGGGGGGGGGGGATTTACTATTTGCATTTCATACTATGGATATACTGCCGAAACTTTTTGACTATTTGAAATATTAGACTATATGGAATAGAAGATATATAACATGCTAACCAAGTAAATGTGCCTTCAAGTGTTCTATATTGGGAAATAATTTATAGATTGTATTTGGGTTTACAGTTTCATGCATAGGGTTTAGATTTAGTAAGTAGAGGTTTGGGTTTAGTAAACCATATTATATACATTCTATTTGGGTTTATGCTTCTTTAATTAAAGTTTAGCTTTCATAATCAGTGGTGTGTCTTTCTTCTTTTTTTGGGTCATTATTTCATCTTTTGTACCAGCAACTTGCATATGTGGAAGGTATAATCGGATAATATGAAGCTTAAATGTTAGTTTATTCATTTAGGGTTTAGTGATTAAGATTTAGAGTTTAGTATTTGAAAGGTGGGGGTTGAGATTTGGATTTAGTGACCCTATCATATATCGGTCCATTTGACAATTAATAAAGAGTGTTCTATTTTGTTCACCATTATGTACTATATTATTTTTTTGTTCCATTCTATCTGGATTTAGGATATATACTTGGGTTTAGGGTTTAGGGGTTAGTGATTAGGATTTAGGATTTCGTGATTAGCATTTAGGATTTAGTATTTGAAAGGTGGAGGCTCAAGTTTGGGTTTAGTGATACCAATTTAGGATTTAATATTCAAAAGTTATGTATGAATTTAACATTTAAGAGTTGTGTGTTGGGTTAGTCATATATTATTTCTCATATGAAATGAAACCATCCTTTTATTTTTCATCATGCACTAAATTCATTTCAGTTTCTACACTGTTACACTACAAGAAAACTCAAGCTTAACGAAGAAAATTAACGAGGAAAAACAAACCTCGTAAATTTACGTCAACTTTACGAGGAACTTACGTGAAAAATAGTATCATCGTTATTTCCTCGTAAACTAACGACAAAAACAGTTCGTCGTAAAGTCGATGTAACGTGACGTGTCTTTTACGAGGAAATAACGATGATATTATTTTTCACGTACGTTCCTCGTAAAGTCGACGTAAACTTCGTGTGTTATTTACGAGGAAATGATTTACGTGTGTTTAGCGAAAAAAATTTTGAATCCACCAACTTTGTAGGTGTTACACGTTTTTTTTTTGCACCTAATTAATTTTCGTCGTAAATTCATAGGAAAATTACAACTACCAGATTCGAAATTTCCTATAAATATGGATGTTTGAACATCATTTTAAACACACCAACAACAAAAAACGTAAAAGAAAAAAAAATGGCTGGCTCCGGAACTATTTACGAGTTGCGGAAGTGGATGTATATGCACAAGATGCTAACGGGAGAGTGACGAAAGAATACCTTGCGGGGCTGGAGACATTTATGCATCAAGCAGATTCAACACCACTCGCCCAAGAAAGTGGTAAGATGTTCTGTCCTTGTCGGAAATGCAACAATTCGAAACTGGCAAACCGTGAAAATGTTTGGAAGCATTTAATAAATAGAGATTTCACGACAAATTACTATATATGGTTTCAACATGGAGAAGGTTTTAATTATGATCAGAATGAAGCTAGTAGTAGTAATATCAATTTTCAGGAAGAACCGGTTGATCATCATTTGCATAATGAACATAGTTACCATCAGGAGGAGATGGTAGATTATGATAGGGTTCATGATATGGTAGCTGATGCATTTGTAGCTCATGATGAAGATGAAGAACCTAATATAGATGCAAAAAAGTTTTACGAAATGTTAAACGCGGTGAATCAACCACTTTACAGATGTTGTAGAGATACGGTGGTTGTAGAGAAGGTCTCTCTAAATTGTCGTTGACTGCTAGAATGAGGAATATTAAGACTGATCACAATCTACCTGAAAGTTGCATGAACGAATGGGCGGACTTATTTAAAGAGTATTTGCCGGAAGACAATGTGTTTGCTGATTCTTATTATGAGATTCAAACTGGTTTATAGTCTTGGGTTGCCTTCGGAGATGATAGATGTTTGCATCGACAACTGCATGATCTATTGGGGAGATAATGAGAAGCTAGAAGAATGTCGATTCTGCAAGAAGCCACGATTCAAGCCGCAAGGACGGGGACGTAATAGGGTACCGTACCAAAGAATGTGGTACCTACCAATTACAGACAGATTGAAAAGATTGTATCAATCAGAGTAGACTGCTGAGAAGATGAGATGGCATGCCGAGCCTAGAAACATTTCAACAAAGTATATCTGGATTTCGCTAGCAATAGCCGCAATGTGTATCTCGGACTATGCACAGATGGATTTAGTCTATTTGGAATGTCAGGGAGAGAATATTCATTATGGCGAGTCTTTCTTACACCATACAATCTGCCACTGGAGATGTGCATGCAACGGGAGTTGCTATTCTTGACCATATTAATACCTGGTCTGAACCATCCAAAAAGGTCCCTGGATGTTTTCTTACAACCACTGATAAAAGAGTTGAAGGATTTGTGGTCAACAGGGGTGAGGACGTATGACTGTTCAACGAAGACGAATTTTACGATGCGAGCGATGCTTTTGTGGACCATAAGTGATTTTCCTGCCTATGGGATGTTGTCTGGATGGACTACACATGGGAGATTAGCTTGTCCATATTGTAATGGAACGACAGATGTGTTTCAACTGAAGAATGGTAGGAAGACAAGTTTGTTTGATTGTCACCGTCGGTTTCTTCCCATTGGCCATCCTTACCGAAGAAACAAGAATTTGTTTAGGCACAAAAGGGTTGTGAGAGACACTCCTCCTCCATATCTAACTGGAGAACAAATTGAAGCGCAAATCGACTACTTTGGAGCTAACGAAACAGTCGTTGACTAACGTGGAAATAACGACGAAATTAAAAAAATAAAGAAAGCAAAACCCGTTAATTCCACGTAGGAGAGAATCGTCGTAAACACCCCGTAAAGTAAATGAAGAACGCGGCCCTCTTTAATTCCACGTAGGACGGAATCATCGTAAACACCTCGTAACATAAATCGTCGTAAACACCTCGTAGTGTAAAAACTAGAAAAAAAAAAGAAGAAATATACTGGATTTACATGTGGCAAGACTTCCAGTAATTATATTACTTAAGTCTCACCAACATAAATTCCAATATCTTCTTCTCTTCCTTTTTTCTCAAATATTTATAATTTGAATAGGATTTGATTTGGGAGTATGATGTGAGATAGGGTGTGATTTGGGAGTTTGTGTGTGGGTTGAGAAGGAGAGTTACGAGTATATTTATAGGGAAGCTTTCCTCGGTAATTCCACGTAAGCTAAATCGTCGTAACTTCCTCGTATATTAAAACACGGACCTTTGTAATTCCCCGTACAATAAAACGGGGGCCTTTGTAATTTGTCGTTGTTTCGTCGTAAAAAAAATACGGGCCTCTGTAATTCGTCGTAACCTTACGAGGAATTTGCGACGGTATGTAATCTTATATATACCCCCGAGCGCTCACTCTTTCTTTCCTCTCTACTTCCTCTCCATTTCCTCCCTGTTTCGTTGCAATGGTAAGCCTCTCTAGTTCCTCTCTAATTTGGTTAGTTTAGGATAGATTAGGTGGTTAGTATAGGAAATTTAGATAGGTTTACGGATCTTATGTTATTTAGTGTTGATTAGGTGGATAATGTTGAGAAATATACTGTTGACGAAAATTTAAAAAATTAATTTTTTTTCTCAGGTTCGCAAAGGTAGACTTACTGCCCATTACAGAGAGATGTTCGGTGAGCCGGGTAGTCGTTTATACCCGTCGTCTTCTTCAGCTCCCGGTTCTTCGGGTCAGGAGACTGTCCCCGAGACTCAGTACACTCAGAGAGTCTTTGGGTCTCCTTCTTCTAGTGCACCATCGGTTCCTCATGTGCCTCTCCCGGTGGCTCATCCGACGATGCCTCCTCCTGTGCCTCCTCCGATGGCACCTCCGATGCCCGCCGAGATTCATCCCGATTTGATGGTGCCTCCGAGTGCTCCTTACTCGCAGTACACTGTAGAAGACATTCTCCGTCTGCCAGGCAGAGAAGGTTTACCAGTCATCGACCCCGACTGACCGGACGGAACTTTGTGGTATGTTACATTTTTTTTTATTCGTATTAAATTCTTTTATAACTTTAAAAATAATTTGTATTTTCCAGGTTTGGGATTAACGAATGTCTTGCATCGGACGTAACCGACACGATGAAAGATTACTTCTCCATGCCACATCCGAACTATAGTAAGACGCCTCACTACGTCAGAAAGACGTGGTTCAGAATTTACGCTGTAAGTTTTTATTAATTACGTGGAAAAGCTTTACGTGCTCTTTACGACGAAGTGCTTTTCTTCGTTTTTACGACGAAATTATTTCTTCGCTATGTTACGACGAATTAGCGAGAAAATATGCTTTACGACAAACGTTTAATGACGAAACGGATTGCCTCGGTAATTCTTCGTAAACTTGCTTTTACGACGAATTCACGAGGAAAAACGCCCTGGTAAATTTTTTGTTTTCTTGTAGTGTTAATTCATTTATTTATTTCATGGAACATCATTAATCTAAAATTATATGTGGTAATAAACACAAGTTACGTGGATATCATCCATATCTCTCGTTCTGAACAGTTATCTACTACAGTGTCCACACCTTAAAACGTCAAAGTTATCTCTTTTTTTCTTTTTTCACCGATCACTTATAACTAAAATAGTTAGAACAAGATAAATTATAGAATAAATGATAGCTTCTTGTTATGTCAACATCAGTGTCATCCACTTCATTTCTATTATGAATTTTGTTATTGGACAAATAAGCCCAAGATTATATTTCAGTTAATCAAAAAAGTAGATGTCATTCTGAAGACTATACAAGATGTAATTTTATATGGTTTGAGAATTGATAACCTCCAATAAAAGAAGCTTTTTAGAAGATAAAAAGTCATAATGAAGAGCATCATCATTGAGTGAGAAACAAAAATCCATTTATATTTACAGAAGAAAAAAAAAGTCGATTACAATGACTTATTTCTTTAATTCTCACAACATAGCAGATTAAACATATCTGCGACCTCAGTGTCACAAGGCATCCTCTTTCATTGTACCATGCACATGACTCTCTATGAAAGGAGTTTCAATTCTGAATGAATCAAGCGCGCCACCTTTCTCCTTTTGATCGCTTCGAACGACGGAAATGCTCGTCACCTACATCGGAATCTGCCACCGATGGAGACCGCTCGTAGTACCTTGACGGCTTCCTCTTGAAATGCCTGTCTTCATCATCACTGGATTCGTATTCTGCCGACTCTCTTTCCCTCCCACTATGACGACGAGTCGATGAAACGGCGGCAGCCGTCGAGGTCTCTGGCGGCGCGGGAGAAGACTTCGACGTTTTACGTTGTTTGCCTGAAGATGCCCCCTCTGGAAAGCTTATCCTAGAGAATACGCCGGACTTGTGGTTATCAACGAACTCTGAAGTTGGCTCCGATGATGGCATGTCCGATCTCTTACGGTGCTTACGATCAGATTCCCTGTGACGCTCTCGGCTTTTATCATCATCCCGGTGGCGTTCCCGGCTTTGGTCATCGTCCCGGTGGCGTTCGCGACTTCGATCATCATCCCGGCGGCTGCGGTGATGATCATGCTCAGATTTCTTGCTAGGTACTCGGGAGGGCGAGTTGACCCTTGGCCGAGATGACTGACGCTCTGATGATAATCCCTCCGATCGCCGACGACGGTCGTAATTAGGGGTCGGAGGCGGAGGTCCATGTCCCTATTCATTGTACAACAAGGCATCAACAAATGGTCGTAACTAGTGCACTACAAATTGATTTGTAATAGCGCCGAAAATTTGTCTTAAGCCCATAATAAATGCACTAGGCCCAACAAATGGCCCATCTAACCACTATAAAGCCTTTGTTTTAACCTGGCGTGAAGATTACAAAAATGTTTTTAGTTTAAAAATAGCGATATGCATATTAAAAATAGTTAACGTTATTTAGCATCACTTTAATCAATATATCTTTTTAAAAAAATATGAAATATACCCGATATCTACATTTTAATATACAAAATGCAAAAATAAAATCAATAACTGATGCACTTTTAGCAATTGAGGAATCATTCCATTTTCCTTTTATGTAATGATAGATAAATGCAGGGAGCGATAAGGGATTAGATTTCAAAGAGAGAGTGAAAGTGTGTTGAAAACGTGCAGTGTCTTTCAAGCCAAACCAGTTGGCTGAGAGATATAGAGTAGCGAGAGATAACTGAGACAACAAAATGATACATACAGATTTTGGCTTCATGGGTGAGGAAGAGTCTGCCGAGTTGTTATTCATCATTCTGCTCTTCTCACCTTCCCTCAAGACATTCCCTCTGCACCACATACAAAACAAAGAATCAGCTAACATGATGCAGCAGAAGAAGTGTGAGAGCATGAGGGCAGTGACAGTAAAGTGTTATTACCCTTCTGCCCGTCTCTCGTTTTCACGCTTTCGTTTCATCTCAGCTTTCCTAGCTTCGAATTCCTCTCTCCCCGGCATCATAGGACGTTGGACATTCATACGGTTCCCCATCTCCGCAAGGTCCCTTCTCAAGTCAAATACAAATACGCCATTATATATATATATAAACTTACTAGCTATAACGAAGAAAAAACATTACAAACAATCTATGAGTACCTGTGAGGTGGTGGTATGTTAGGGAACCCAAAGCCCTGTGCTGCAGCAAAAGGATCTTGATGCAACATACCGCCATACATGTCCATGGGGCCTAGTCCATAACCAACAAAAGGTGGCATCCCGCCCGGATAAGGCCCTGTAAATCCATTGAAACCAGGATGAAAGCCATTGAACCCTGGTTGAAAGCCGTTGAAGCCCGGTTGCACACCGTTGAAGAAATGATTACTTGGACCTGGACCCATCGGTGGCGGCATCATATAGTCGGGGCCTGCTTGATGCTGCATGGGGTTCCATTGCATGTCTGCAAACATATCACAATCTGTTAAGCATCTCCATACAATTAATATAGGCTGGGAAGAAAGAGGATTGAGTAATAGCTACCAGGTCCAGGCATCCGAGGTTTCTTTTTCTTCTTTTTTCCTGGTTAAGAGCAAGAGTATACGTTAATTATTGAAGATGTTAGTCGCCAAATATCAATGCACACAATTTCATAAGCAACTCTTTCTCTTCTTTATCATAAATGAATGACAGCCAGTTACTACCTTGATCCCCGGGAACAGCCTGCTGCTGTGTTTCTTCCTTGGGAGCTTGCGTATTCACCTGTGAAACTACTGCTTCCTTGCCATTCAAGCTTTCGGATGCATCAACTGGTTTATCCACTTTAACTATTTCTTCAGACACCTTAGGAGCACTTGTGATCTCCGCTACTTCTACTGAAGGCTTTGGAGTTGAAGTCTCAATGTTGTTACTAGGAGCTGGTCTCTTTTCCCCTTTAGATGCAGCAGAAGTAGTAGGAGACGGAACCTTTGGAGGTGGGCAACGTGCAGACTCCATATCTAAGATTCAATATGCATTAGTTTAGCGATGATGGTACAAACAAATAGAACAGAGTACTAACGAGAGAATGAGTTACCTTGGACTTGGCACATGCTGCCAGCGTTCTCAGCACTACTGTTACCAGACTCCATGATACGGTTTATAGCATCCCTGAGGGTCTTGTTTGGTAGAAGATCATCAGCTAGTACATTGGTGGCTCCACAAACACACATTGACTTTGCAATTATGTGATCCCTGATACCTGAATTTGTAGATTAATGAAGTCAAAAAGCCATGATCTGAAATAGATAATGATTAAAGAAGAACTGGCAAATTTGACAAGAGAACTTACACTTGTCACAGAAGCTCTGGTAGCAGCATTTACTCGTCAGGGCAGCATCTCTCATCACTTCTTTGCACAAGGGGCATTTTAGTTCAGGAGGAAGCTCCCCGACAGAACGTGTTACTGACCGCAACCCCTCCATTTCCTTCTCAAACGCATCCCTGAGGTTTGTTAAAATGACACAAAAACATTCAGACTGAATTCATGTGAAAATGTAAACTTGTGACAACAAAACGTACTCATTTGGTTTCAAAACTGCAACAGCGCCACTTGGCAAGGAATAAGAGCCGTCTGGGGTCGCCACTAGCATAGACTTGGGAATACCAGTAGGTGGTTTAACTCTCTTAACATCATATGTAGAATCGCCATTTGTAGGGCAGTGCTGAATAAAATGTCCTGAGTAAGAAAACAAACGCTTAGTACACAGTTCTATTTTCCGAGGATATATAAAACCATACACACTTGTGACAATATTAGAACCGTAACCATCAATAATAACAAAATATTCTCCAGAACTGACATACCAGGAACATTGCAACGATGGCATATATATCCTGGTGGCGGCGTTTTCCTTTCCATTCCTGCTCAACAAAAGTAAACTCTGCTTCAGTATCTTGCATTCTACTGCAAAGTTAAACTCAAATTTTGGACAATAATTGATGAACTTACCATTACCAAAACCGCGTCCACCCGTCCTTCCAGACATACCCCTCCCGTAACCTCTGCCCGGGCCATAACCATCTGCACCTTGTCTGTCACACGAAAGAAAAATAAACAAACTGTTTGCCCAAGATTTAGTTAACATGACCGTGCCTATCAGTTAAAGAAGACTACTTACTGCTGCCAGTCTAATGCTGGAGTGTCTATCAACGCCTTGAGTTTCGTTTCTTCATCTACTTTCTCATCGGCTGGTGGAGGATCAGGACATGGGTTACTATAATTAACAGCTGTGGCAGCAGGAACTGAATAAAAATCATTCCCAAACTCGTCAAACTCATCTTCAACCTATAACGTAGATTTTACGAGCGAGTTAATAACAAGAACAAGATAGTCGAAGTCAGTGCTAATAAAAAATAACCAATAAAAGATTGCCGTGAACAACTCACAGCAGATGCAACGGTAGCAATATGATTGTTCACTTCAGTCTGAACATTTTCCACTTTCTCCTCCACTCTCGGCCTGCAAAGCGTAGTAGATATTTACATCATTACACATGAGTCAAAGGAAAAAGAGACAAGAGACTAAGATAATGGGGGTATCGGAGAATACTCTTGTTGGTTGATAACTCTGATGCGAGGGCGTCCAGGGACCCGGCGAATTAGGACAGATGTATTCTTTGGGATTAACATTGCTTCATCCAGATATTCTGAAAGAACAATAGTAGAGAAGAAAATATATAAAGGCCACAGCTTGTATTTACATAGCACCAAATATCTAATTCTAGCGATTCACAACCACAATCAATCAAGAACAGTTTAACCTGAGAAGTAATAATATTCAACTAAAAGAAAACTCAGTATCCAACATTTAACTGATGGTGTCGTCATCACCATAGGTTTAACCAATTTAATTCAACTGATTCAATTAACAAGGAAAGTAGCTCACTTTTTTATTTAAGCAAGACAACTAAACGACACCACAGCTCTTCATATAAAAACACATGAGTAAGATGAGAGGAAAAGAAACAAACCTTCGTTAGTTTGGGCATTAGAGATGACAATGTCAAGGTCTTTACCACTGCCCAAATGCTTAGTTTCGTAAATTTTCTCTTTGAGAAAACCAACTGATATAAAAGGACCATCCATGGAGATGGTATCATAAGCCTTGGCACTCTTAAACTTGTAATAAATTGCCATTCGATTTATCTGAATAATGGAATAAAAAAATACATATATATGATATTATTATTACTAACTTAATTAAACCATTATGAAAGAAACAAACTCACAAAGACTCTTAAGAATCTAGGCCCTTCCCGCAAATAAAAAAAATTATATAGGAGGAGGCCAACAAAAAAAAAAAGTAACTACAAGAAAAAACTCATATGGTTTCTGTACTTGTCCGATTCGACTTTCCTCTCACGCGCGTCAAGACAGCAGCAAGCAACAGATCAAGGGAGAATTTTCCGACAAGCTCCGGATCCAGATTGGGGAGAACGTCCGTGTTAGATCGAACAGCGTAGATGGCAGGGGCAAAGCTCAGCTAAAGATGTCTCCAATTAAAATCTTCACGAAACTGCAGAGACAACCGATCAATCGAAAGAGTGGCTTCAAATAAGCAAATCTTGAAGCTCCAAGCACCGAAAGATCCTCAGATGAGATTTTGAGAAGACGGATCTCGAGGGTTCAGAAATCGAAGATCGTATGTAACCGATGGAAATCTTGAGAGCACTAGGGTTTGTGCAATGGGGGATCTATCGTATCCAAAAGAGACCTTCCCCTAATTATCTTATCGTATTGCTGCTTTTTGTTAGTTGGAAAACCGTAAGGCCCATTATACGTAGCTAGTTTCTGTTTCTATTTTGTTTACTTTCTTATGTAATGGGCCTCAATATTGGGCCTTACGTGAGGGAAGCCCCGATGTGTCTTAAGACTTTTTTTTGTTAGGGGTTTGTTGTCTACCGGGTGCGTGTGAGACGTGGAGGACGCAAGAGGCCTGTTCCCGAGGGTATAGGAAACCCACTAACCAAGGAACGTGCTGATCGCAAACTTGGTGGCCTAAGCTACAAACCCTCGCTTACTATCCACTGTAGAATTATTACTCTGTCTAATAATAGGAATTGAACTGTTACACGTTGGCATGTATATGTGTACTGATAACTGTTTAGTTCACGTTGCTGATATGATGATGTATCCGGTTGATTAAAGATGGCCTGTATTTCATTTACTTAGGACTCTACTTACAAGTACTACGAGATTATTCTTGTGGACCCTGCACACAATGCCGTCCGAAATGATCCAAGGATTAACTGGATCTGCAACCCAGTGCACAAGCACAGAGAACTCAGAGGGCTCACCTCAGAGGGAAAGAAGAATCGTGGTCTTCGTGGAAAGGGTCACAACAACCACAAGAACAGACCTTCACGCCGGTCTACCTGGAGGAGAAACAACTCCATCTCCCTACGTCGTTACCGGTGATCAACCTTTATGTTTTGTTTTTCCCGGAGCTGTACATCTTTTGGGTTGGATTTTTTTTCCGGAATTATATATCACATCTGGATGTAAAAAGACTATTTTACATTCAAGTTCAAGTTTTGAACTTCTTAAAACTTGCTAATTTTCTTAGATAAGTTTGATGGTGATTTTGTTTTACTTAGTATGGAGAATTGCTAGTACCTTATATTTTCTGGTTTTAGAGCCTTCCTTCAGTGAAGCTGACCTTCAGATTCTGAAGGGATTGGCGGATTGAGTCATCATTCTCCGTTTGTCGTATTTCAAATTCCAAATTGTGCCTTACCCGGCCAACACAAAGTAGAAGTTTGCCACATAAATGACAGTCCACCCTTAAAGAGACAAATATGTTGGCCGGGTAAGGCACAAGTTGGAATTTGACATATATATATTCCTGATGAAAGATATCAACTGCGTTATGTTGTTGATGAATGGAGAAGAACAGATGCACGTCTTGACGCAAGAAATTGGTGAATAGACATTTCAAACTCCAAGCTTAGATGGGTGACAATGCGTTGTAACAAGCTCGAGGAATGGGATAAACAAGGTTAGATCCATTACAGAGGACAAACAAAGAGTTGTCAAAGATTCTTTGCTTGAATCCAAGATGTCGAGCATAGGCAGCAGCAAAACATGTGTTCCACACCCACGCAAGGCTTGCTTCAAATCATAGAGAGAACATTTAAGCAGAAACAAATGATCTATCATTTGGTCTTATCAAAAAAATATAAAGATCACCTTAGAAGAAAGAGTTATTAACTTGAAGCTAGTAAAGGGGACAGTCACGAGAGCCATATAAAGTACAAAGGTGATGGTTGCCATTTTGACGAAAGTAATTGAATAGGTTGTTGAGATTTTCCATTTGTAACAAAAGTGTGCTCTTATAACGACCGAATTCTATACATGCATTAAATGTGTGTTTAAACAAACTATATAGAACGTACAACGTTAGTATTCTTTGGCCTAGCACAAGAACCCCACTTTCTCTCTTCTTCTTTTTTTTTTTTGTAATTAGAGCATCATATTCTACATTTACAGAATTGTTCCATACGTATCTCTAGCTACTAAAATATGAGACAAATTGCAATGGATAATGTGAGAAGAGAATTTAATTTCGAAAAATTCAAGAAACATTATCCAAATGAATTTCTTAGATGCTGACAGAAATATTGATCGTGCTTTTTAGCAACAAAAAAAAAACTATTGTTTGTGCTTTATACAAATCTGTTTATAATATAAAAAATAAAAATATTTATATCTTTGGCAAAAATGTGAAGTAGCAAACGCCATGAAAAGGAAAGGAGATGAGATATAAAACTAGTGCGAAGGAGCTCCTCCCATAACTGGAAAAAAGGTGGTTGCTTTGCTTTGCGATGATACGAAGAGTCTCAACAACCTCGTCTCTCTCGGCCACAGCATTCGGATCATTTATGAAATGGTCCTTCAAATCTTCTCATTTTCACGGCGAGTCCCTCGATTCCTCTGTCTCTCCCCTTCTCATCCCCGGCGTCCACGTCTTCCATTGTCCGGTACGCGTATTCGTTTTGATGTGTCTCACACGACCAATTAACACCACAGCTAGTGACTCCTTTGTTCTTTAGGATGTGGTCGGGATTGTAGCGAAGCTATCAGATTGCATTGCTGCGAAGGGAGGCAACATTCTTGGTTACGATGTGTTTGTTCCTGAGAACAAGAACGTCTTCTACTCTCGAAGGTATAAAATTAAAACCTATCCTTTGATATTAGTTTATGAACCAAATGTATTCAAAGTGAACATTTTTCAAAACTATACAAGTAAGTTTGGAGTGTTCTTAGAGATTGAAAGGTTTCTATTTTTGGGGTTAGTTTCTGATTGAAAAGGTAATTTCTTTGGGCAGCGAGTTTATTTTTGATCCAGTTAAATGGCCAAGGAGTCAGATGGGTGAAGATTTCGAAACTATTGCCAGAAAATTCAATGCTTTGAGCTCGGTTGTACGAGTGCCCTCTTTAGATCCCAAGTACAAGATTGCTCTTTTACTCTCAAAACAGGTAACTAACGATCCCTCTCTTCTTTTATCCTCTTGTTGTCTTTTCCTGAAGTTGTGTGATTGATTGATCTGTCTTTGTAGGATCATTGTCTGGTTGAAATGTTACATAAATGGCAGGACGGAAAGCTTCCTGTCGATATAACATGTGTCATAAGGTTTACTTGTAACTCTTTCCCATGAATCTTGAATGGGTATATTAGATGTAAACTAGTGATTCAGGAATTCTTTTGTGTGTGTGTGTTTCAGCAATCATGAAAGAGCTCCAAACACCCATATTATGCGCTTTCTCCAGAGGCATGGCATCTCCTATCATTATTTGCCAACAACCGATCAGAACAAGATAGAGGAGGAGATTTTGGAGTTGGTCAAGGATACTGACTTTATAGTTCTCGCTAGATACATGCAGGTTGTCTCAGTTTGATGAATGTATCTCCTTCAGTTTGTTTGCGTCTCTCTGCAGGAACAGCTTTATACTGACTGGAACATTTTCCTTTTGACAGGTACTGTCTGGTAACTTCTTGAAAGGTTATGGAAAAGATGTTATCAACATACATCATGGCCTCTTACCATCATTCAAGGGGAGAAGCCCCGCGAAACAGGTTTCTCTGAGTTCTCTGATTGCTCTACCTTTGCATGAGCTGTGTTATTCATATTTTAGATTCTGTTGGTAGGCATTTGATGCAGGTGTGAAGCTAATTGGTGCAACGACTCACTTTGTTACAGAGGAACTTGATTCTGGTCCTATCATTGAACAAATGGTTATTCATCTCCCCAACTGTTTCATTTTCTTTTTATTCTGAGGGTTGTATTGTTTCTTCAGCAGCGTCACAATTTTTGTTTTTGGCAGGTTGAGAGAGTTTCACACAGAGACAATTTGAGGAGCTTTGTTCAAAAATCAGAGGACCTCGAGAAGAAGTGCCTGATGAAAGCTATAAAGTCTTACTGCGAACTGCGAGTATTGCCTTACGGGACACACAAGACTGTAGTATTCTGATACGCTCAAACATGAAAAGCTCTCACATGATTTCTTCATATGAACCATATACAAGCAAGGTCATACATACCATACCACTCTTTTAAGATTTCTGATTTTTCATAGCTTACACGTCCAATGTCTTGTCTTTAGCAAATCAGAAACTATTTCACTGGAAATAAAAGGTTTTAACTCAGATCAATCCTTCTCTTTCCGGATGTCTTTCTGTACATAGCAATGGTTCCTACCACTTAATGTAACCATCTGAACAACATGTTGTGCTTTAACCTTTATCCAAAAGTCTTGAGGTTACAGACTGACATTGTACATTGCCAGTTTTTTTGCAAATACATCACAACAGCAAAAATGTGGATATATATATAATAAGATATATACAGGATCCTGCATCATCTGTGATTGGTGAGACTTAGAGATCCCAGCGAGCACTTGGCAGCCTCAAAGCAGTTTACTTGGCGGAGAAGAGACTGTGCCCCATCAACCCATCTCTGCTTGTGAACCTTGTTCTTGCACTTGAACTCCAAAAGGCCCTGTCCTGTTTTCAGACCAAAGTAGACTTCCTCTGAGTTTTCCCTCTCTTTCCTGTAAGGCCAAGCTGATTTCTCATCGCAGACTCCATAGACAATGCCTTCAAAAAAAGGACCAGCAAGTTCAGAATGTCTGTGTTTTCAGGTTATTCATCTTAACTGAAAGATTAGGAAACGCTTACATTTGATCTTCTTTGAGAATGCACCTCCAACATGTTTGCTTTTGAGTTTGATTATAACCTTGAGTAGCATAATAAGCATTAGATCAGAAGTGAACTGAGATGTGTTGTGTGTTTAGGAGGATTCTAATCAAATCTGCTGTACCTGAGACTTCTTGTTGATATAGACGCAGACACGCTTAGTTCTCTGCACTCCTGAGAGATAAAGCACAAGAAAGATGTTATGAACTAACGTATTATTAGCTCACAACACACGCAATACAACTGTATCTCACAGATTCTCTCTCTCAGAATCCACTCTCAATACAATGTATCAATTGGTTCAGAGCTTACAATCGAATAACTAACTCTCTTCCCCTCTTTCCTTATTTATACTTCTTTAACTACTAACTGCAAAGCCTCCTCATGAATCGGAGTCTTTCAATCTTTACCAACTTCTTCTCCTCCTTCTGACGCCCCTTCCTTCTGCGTGCCTTTCACTCTCCTTGTATAAACCCTCCAAGGCATAGCAAAAGAAGAGTTAAGCTCTCTGTCTTATCTCAGTGAGCTTTTTATTTGATCAGAGACTTACCATTTCGCGCACATTGCAACAGTTCTCCTTCAAGTGGAAGATTTGGTTCTTCCAGTCTAAACTGAAAGTTTGCAGGCCAATGAGAGTCAGAGAAGCTTCTCTCGAAAGGTGTAATAGCTGCGTTTTTCCTTGCTTCCTTTGGCTGTCTCGCCTTCAGAGCCGCTTCTCCTCTCAAAGCTAGTTTCCATTCAAAACAAAATCAGATCCAACGAAGCCAAAGGCTTGTGAAACTACTAGAAAGCCTAGACTAGTTTTACCCGTTGCAGCAGCGGCTGTAAGAGTCATGAGATCACCAGGGCTGTGGATGTCAACAGATGACCTAACCGTGGAAGCAACACGTGCACGGTCAGCACCGGCTCTCTCAGCCATCTCAACACAATGTGAGGCCAGCAGTTCTGTGGCTGAGCCCAAAGCCAGAGCCATCTTGGAGCTTGACCCTTTGCAATTGCTTACAGAAGTCACAGAGGCTACACCTGCAGCCAGAGCCGCTATAGATACTGCAGAATGCACGTGTGCGTTCTCAACACGCGCCTTGTCTTTCTTCTTGAGATAGTTGGTGGTGTTGCTGCTGCTGCTGTGTTCCCTGTGGTGGTGAAACCATTTGGATAACGTCCCTGCTCTACGTGTGCCAAACGAGTTCATAATCTTCCCAGTCTGAAATCAAAAGCCATGAAAAGAGTTGACAATGTTTTCTTTATCCATTCCAGTTCCCAAGAACTTTAATGAAATAAATGTCATAATACAGTTAATAAAAAAAAAAGTCTCTGACTTAAGGCTCTCCATGATCATGAGAAAAGTGGGTTTGACCGGTATTGTGGAACAGAGATAAGAAAAGTGTCGTACCATGAGTGGATGTGCAGCAGCAGCATCAGGGAACAGAACAGGAGTGTTGTTTTGTGCAACGCAAAGCTGTTCTTGTTGTTGTCTATGTTTGAGGGCAAGTGCTTTGGCGATTTCAGAGGTAGAGAGACTCCAGGATCTTGAGAGAAACTCCATAGGCTCTTTTGGTGTCTGAGGCTGTGGAATGGATGAGAAAAGCTCTTCAGCTTCTTCCAGCTCTTCCTCCATGTTCTCTGATCCAAACAAGGAAGAAGAAGTATCCTTCCAATCTGGATAAAACCCACCACGTTCCATTTTCTTTTTCCTATGTAAATCACTGGATGATGATTTAAAACTCTGATCAAGCTTTCTTGAATATGAAAAGCTGACGTGGGACAATTTATTATGTTGGGAGTAAAGAGTTATGTTTCTGATCAAAAACCATGCGACCAAAACAGAGAACCAGCTCTTGAGTTTCAGAAATAAAACTTGGAAATGAACTGTCAACTTTTTAAAAAACTTTGAATGATAATAATAAAACTGAAAAGGGACAACTTTTGGAGATGAAAAAGGATGATGTTGACTTAGGTGGAAGAGAATTAGAGGAAGAGCATAAACACAAGTACACAAATAATAGAATCTTTTCTTTTTTATGAGCGAGAGAATTATTCAAACCACTCAAATTTTAAAAGTACGTGGGGAGCATCTCCAACCCACCTCTATTTCTACCTCTATAATAGCATTTAGAGGCAAAATCACTCCAACCCATCTCTATTTTTGTCTCTAAAATAGAGATTGCTATTTTCTCCTCTATTTATAGAGGAAGAAATAGCATTTCTCTATATTTTGCTTTATATGTAGAGATCTCTATTTTAGAGAAATACATTGGAGTAAAACTCACCTCTATTATAGAGTTCCTCTATTTTAGAGGTAAAAATAGAGAAATACATTGGAGATGGTGAGATTACAATAATATCTGAATCGAGTGTTTAATCACCGTAAGATTCTTGGAAAATTTAGCAACTCGTCTCCATGTTCTTGTATATATATATGTCTGGATAAAGAGAGGATATTATTGTGGTTTAGAGAACATTGTCCATGATTTTCAGGTAATATCTTAATCTGGTAGGACGGTTTGTGAAACCAGAAAGAGGCGACAAATGCATCGGTTTTAGAGCATTTTGTCTTTTCAGCGGACGGCTCTCTAAGCCGACCAGCTCCATCGAATAATAATCATACGTAAAAGAAACCACTTTATTTTTCTATTAATGTACTCTTTGAGTAGTTTCACGGATTAACAATCTTTTATGTCCTTGTATCTAGGCACTACTAATTTGTTTATCATTTGAGCACTCAAACGGTTGCGTGTCTAGGTGATGTAGCTGGGCTTCAAATTGGCCTCTTAAGTAAAGGCCGAATGTAGAGAAATATTTGTCTTTGTATAAACATATTTTTGATGAATTTGAAATATTTTGAATGTTTATTTCTTCAAAAGATTCCACAATACATTTACTGTAGTTTGTTTATTCCATTCAATGTTTTGACAAGAAACTTTTGTGTTTGACAATTAACTAGGTTAAAATGATCAAGTCCTACGCGTATAATTGGTTAAACTTTGAACTGATGCATATTTGGAAACTCATGAACTAGTACTTTTCAGCCATAACCCCTGATGTAGCGGAAGCTTTATTAGATAGAATTAGAGATCCGTTGATTCTGAGAATACCCAGAAAACTAGGATAATCACAAAGATTTTATTTAGTCTAAGAATGCCTAAGATCAATGTTTTTTTAAATTCGTTGAGATCACCAATGATCTACCGAAAGCAAGGAACAACAAAGAGAGAACTCTCAATTTTATTAATAAATCATCAATTGAATACAAACTTAAGCCTAAACGGCTATATATAAGAAAATCATAAAACCCTAAAATAATAAAGATAATTATCTAAAAAAATAATAAAATAAATAATAAATATTTGGAAATATCCCAAATATTTATCTGCATCACCCCACTTCATAATTTTTTCCAAAATGAAGTTTGAAGTAAGAAATTTTCTAGTGCCACTCTGTTTTCCACATTATAATGGCATTAACATTAATTTACTCCATAAATGAAATAATTATTTTTTGTAAACAAAATTCCATTATGGAATTAATCCATTTTGTAAGAAAATTGAATTTTGCATTGGAGATGCTTTTAATAAAACTTGGATCGTGTCCGCGCTACGCACGGATATTGGATGAAGTTAAAATTTGTGTATGACTATAGTTGTGGTTGTTTATGGTCGTTGTTAAAATAGATTTAAAGTAATTATAAGAAGGAATATATGACATTGAGTTTTTTAAGATTGATTGTTCATTTTTTTATGCAAATGAAGTTGGAAGTCAATTGATAGATGTAAAAGTAAAGGGGAGTTGATGTTTTTGGTTGTGTATAGTGGTTTTCTGTAGTAATGGAAATTAAATTAACGTGTTGAAAATGAAAAATATGTAAAAGTACTTCGTAATTGAGATATTGTTTAGCATTATGGTGTTTTGAATTTGGAAATAATATTTTAAAAGTGTGTTTAGGTCTTCCATTAATAAACTAATTGGAAATTTTATGAATTATATTCAAAAAGAGCCCCTTGAAAAAAACTTATGAACTAAAAAACCAGATAAATTGATCGAGAATTTAATACTAAGGTTTTGTTGTGTTACTTTCGTAGTATAACCTACCAAATCAAACTATTCGTAGTATAACCTACCAAATCAAACTATCTCTACGCTTGATTTTGCACTTAATAGTTAAGATGTTCTGTCCGGATTTTGGACAAATGATTTCTTGGATTCCAGAGAGGGGTGATTGAGTTCGTATGTGTTCGAGAAGTCTATAAACGCACAGTAAAGTCGTAATTTTGATTTACCTCCAGCAGGTGGAGGATCATTGTGGTTTGATTTGACCATCGTGTTGAGGAAAACGACCCTTTGACGAAAGAAATAATTAGAAAATGAGTCAGCGAAAGAGAGAGATCTTGAAATGTGGAAATCCACTGATTGAGTAACTTACACGTAATAGTTGTCTCCACCTTTTTTCTCGTTGCAAATTTCTGAGTGGAAGATGATGTGAATGTTATGTGGAGCTGAGGTTGTTAACCGGTTTGTATCAAATATGCAATGTTACTGAATTTATTCCTATATTTTGTTGATTTGTATTGATGAGACAAAAGATTTTTTTGAACTTTTAGTGCTGCCGGTGATTGTGGCAGGAGATGTGCTACTTGCCTTTCTGATATTATTGTCTATCGAGAAGAACATTTAGGTATTATAATTTGTTGAAGATTTTTATATTTGATGTGATACGTTTAAAATTTGAAAGTCTTGTGTGAATTGAAATAATTAGTTATAGTCATCAAATTGAAGCGAGAGAGAAAAAAAGAAACAAACAATCCGATAATAAGAGTTCATAATTTGTCTTTGTTCATCACTCTTTGTCTCTGTTTTAAGGAGAAAAGTAACAAAACAACATAATAGGTTTTGAATTGCATAACCAAGATTTTGGTGCAAGAACAAACCACTATATTTTTTAAACAGACTTGATAGCTGTCTTTAATCTTTTTTTTTGAGAAATTTAATTTTTAAATAAATATTAGGAGCTATATTAGTCTACATTTTGATCCGCGCTTCGAAAGCACGAGTTTTTTCGGTTCATAAAAATGTGATATGAATAGTATTTTTGATTATGATTTATATTATTAAGTTATTATATAAAATATTTTTAAAAAAAATTATATAATTTGTCAATTCTTTTATTTGAAATTTTGTGTGTACATTCTTATCTCACAACATCATCTTTATATTTTTATGCATTAGATAAGAGTTAAATTTGTTGGCATATTTTAGACTAATATAAAAATATATATTTGCAGGGGTTACAAAATATATAGAATATAAATGTAGTTTCTAAATGTAATTAGATTTCTTTAAGTTGGACAAAACCTTTATTAACTGGACATGTTCCTAACTTAATAGTATTGACTTGAATTAGTAAAACAAATAGTGATTTTTCCCATTATAGATTTTCCGGTTCATATATGTATTATTTATGTAAAGTTCATACATATTTTTTTAATAATAGTGCTTTTAAAAAACAATTGTTTGCTTCGTCGGTGGTTGCGATACATGCGTGTTACACGGTATATAATTCCAAACATAAACATTTTTAATCTATATCCCTGGATCTATATTCAATGGTCTTATTGATTATTAAGACACATTATAAATTAGAATCCATGAAGTCTAAAGAAGAAGGGCAATCTTGTTATCAAAACAGATTTCAAAAATTTGTTTAAATGTTATTGGGTTATTCTGGTGTTGGGCCAAAGAATTAATATTAGTATTATTATTAGGGTTTTTAAATTCGTAATGACGTGGAGATATGATTGGATGGAATATTTCATTCCATGTGGCACTTCTAATTGAGCTCTAAATTAGTATTTTTTATATAGTAGGATAATCCCATAGAGCATATCAAATAAAGTTTTTCAATAACTTCCGAGCGGTAATCACTTTTAAAGAAACTGAAAATATACATATTTTGTTATTAACTGACAACCACATTCAATCATTCATATGATACGCGAAAGAAACTGGACCATTCCACACAACAACAACAACAACAAAAAAGCCAATACTGTGGCTTAAGAAGCCAAACAAATAAAAACTGTAGAGGAGTGATCAAGGGTAGCTTTCTGTGGTCGGAGCCGGTGCGTAGGATCCGATGAAGACGTCACCGTAGATGAGTCCAGCTAGTGCACCGCCGACAAGTGGGCCTACCCAGTAGATCCATATCTGAGAGAAGTCACCACTAACAACAGCTGGTCCAAATGACCTGGCCGGGTTCATAGAGCCTCCGCTGAATGGACCGGCGGCAAGGATGTTGGCACCAACGATGAAACCAATGGCAATAGGAGCAATGGTTCCAAGCGATCCCTTCTTCGGATCAGCTGCGGTGGCGTAAACTGTGTACACCAGAGCAAATGTCACCACAATCTCCATCACTATTCCTTCAACCGCTCCTAAACCGGCTGCTACTCCATGGGTCGGTACGCTCTACATAACCGGAGACAAAATCAAATTCTCGGTTAATAAACCATACATTATAAATCAAACCGGATATTAAAACCGCCACAACATTTTTTAGTCACGGTCGTTTCCACAGTTTTTTTCTGTACCTCGCCATTAGTAACGAAGGCTAGGAGGAGACAAGCGACGATTGAGCCAAGGCACTGAGCTATCCAGTAGAAGAAACCGGTGATGACAGTGATGTTACCACCGACTGCGAGGCCGAGAGTCACGGCGGGGTTAAGGTGTCCGCCGGAGATGTTGGCGGCTATGGACACACCGACGAAAAGGGCAAAGGCGTGAGCCACAGCCACAGCGACAAGACCAGCTGGGTCCAAGGCCGCATTGGATGTTAGTTTGCCAAAAGCAATAGCAGAGCCAACGCCGGCAAACACGAAGAGAAGAGTTGCGATAAATTCAGATAAGTAAGCCTTTAGAGACGCAACGCTAAAGGAATCACCCAAGCTTCCAATTGCAATCTTCACCATTTTGACCTGGAAATAGTTAATACGATTTTTTTGAGTTTGTTTGATGATTACAAGCTCTTTATGTGTATTTGTGGCTTATGATCGATCAGGTTTATATAGCAAAGTGGTAATGAAGTTGTTAGTCTTGCTCTACTTGGCAGGTCACCATTGGGTGCCGCCCAAACCGGCAATTATTTAGACTATTCAGTTTGTATTTGAGGGTTAGTGACATCGAAAATGATTAAAGGACAACTAATAACTATTTTAAAGTTTAAACAATGCTAAGAAAATAATGGATAAGCTATTTTATAATATGTAAAGAAGAGAGTATTATGATGTCATGTTATTATCATGCATTTAAATTAATGCCGTGCCACGCCAATGATAAAGGGTCGTATTCCTTTATTTATCTTACCATTTTATTCTATTAGTATGGGAGGGCTAAGTACTAATATGGATTAGGATTTAGGAGCTAAATCAAGTACCACCATTTCTTTGTTGTTTGGAGTTGGAGATATATTTGACAAAAAAATAAAATTACAACAAACATCTGATGAAATGGAGAATTTAAGTGTTTAAAAGGTGCTACACAATGGTGGTGGTGCCATTAAATAAATTGCAAAGCGTATTTGCTTGTTTAAATTACTTTCTCCGCCCCACTATGAAAGAAACATTTTTTTTTAGTATATGGTTGTGATTATATTGGTTTCCTATTGTGGTGTTGCGATAATCTAAAGAATAATTTAATCCCCTATATATTAATAATAAAACATTACGGTATGTTTTTGTAGCTACGTGTATCACTAAGATGATTCTTAAAATCTTAGAAAAATAATTTAGTTTATATAAATATATATTATATTTTTATTAAACTAAATATTAAATTGATTATAAAAAAGAATATTCTTATTTTTTTCCTTAAATAAAAACTACGGAAGTAACTAATATGATTAACATATATATGACAATTAATGAATATAATACATATTATATAACAATTTTTTTATCCTATTTGTTTTTTAATTTTATATTATTAAAAAATTAAACAATAAAATTAGATTTTTACTTACATGTTATATTTTGAATTTTTTAAAACGACTATAAATTACTAAAAATGGTAAAAGTTTCACACTTAAAATTTTGTGATCAATGGTTTAATTTTTTTTGTTCAAACAAGATACAAAAGATTATAAATCGTATGAATATGAAGTCTCAATAATAAATATTCATATTATATATATATATATATTAATATCATTTAAATTAAATTATATACTAGAGAAAATCTATAAATATGTTAATTTCAAATTTACACTGAAAAGTTATTGAGATCTTAATATTTTAATTTTAAAATTTGTAATAAAAATCTCACATTAAATTTTTTTTATGACTAACGGTTTAAATTTTTGTTACAACAAATATACAGATGTTAATAAAATCATATGAGTAGGAATAGTCAATAATAAATATTTATATTAAAATATACTATATATATCTATATATATATCCCATGTTCTAGAATGCGGCCGATTCCACACCGGTAAAGCTGGTAAAGCGCTCGGCAGAGCTCGGCCGCCGCGATTCTATTATAATCGGCTAGAAACTCGCTTAAAAAACATATATATTACAATGATTTTGAGTCCAAAATCGCTAGTTACAACATACATCTGTTATATCTTGATGGTAACAACAAAGAAATGATGTGGAATCAAAGCAAATAACCCAAAAAAAAGTGACCTTTGTCTGAAAACAAGTAAAAGGGCTGCAAAATAGGTTAGTGGAGAGAGGAAGGTCGTGAAAAAAGAAGATTCATACATGGGCATTGATCTCGGGTCCAGATGCTTTATGCTCACCCAACCGTTAAGACTATGGCTATCAACTGCAATTATCGCTATGAATAAAATTTAAACAGATCTTATATATAAAATATTTAAATTTTTTAAATTATAAAAAAAATTACGCTCCAATTACTCCCCGGTTACTCTCCGATAAACCTAAAATATATATAGATAAAACTATTAACTTTTAAATTATTTCATTACATTGTTAAATATATAGTTAATATTTTCTTGAACAAGGCTTAATATAATTTGAGACGGACATGTACCTTACGTCAAAACACAAAAAGAGACTAAGAGGTTGATTGTTTGTGATTTTTGCTTTAGTTTTTGGTTTTTGTTTTTGTACAAACTATTTTTCATCCAATCAAGTTTTTGGTTTTAATTTTTGTTTTTGTAGAAACCAATTGAGTTGTCAATCAAGATTTTCAATAAATATATTCCCTAAAATTTAGAGAAACTAGTTTTTAAAAAGTGTAACCAATTTATGAAAAAAAAACAAAAACTAACTTTTGTGAGCTTTTATGAAGAAAAAAAAACGAATTTTGATTTATTTTTTTGTAGAAACGACTACATTTTAATTCATTAATAATTAATATTTTCATAAAAATAAATTATCATAAAATATTTTGTACATTAGATATCATTTAAACAATAATGTGAAATATTTTAATTTGTGTTTCATATTTGTAAATAAATTTATATATTTTATAAATAATATTATTTAATTTAAAACTTAGTTATTAGTTTCTATAAATAAAACAATTGAATTATATTAATAATTATTAGTCACATTAAAAATAAAGAAAATTATAAAAACATAATATGTTTTATTAATAAAATATATTGTATAATCCTGAAATATAAAAATTGCCATTCAACTTTAAGAAAATATAAATAATTTATATAGAAAATTTTATAATAAGTTTCAAAATTCTATGTATTTATATTTTTGTATAATTTATAATATTTATATAAGAAAAACTGTTGCTTTGCAAGTTTTAAAAATTAAAATAATTTATATAAGAAAAATTTCTAAGTAGTTTCAAAATTTAATATTTTTAGTTTTGTGTAATTTATATATATTTTATGATTTTTATTTTACTATAATAATTAAAATATGTTATTGTATTTTATTTTAAAATAATAATCACAGTATTTTGATAAATTTTAATTGTAAAATATAATTATTTATTGCTATTTGTTGTATTATTTTAAAGTAATGTATTAATTAATTTTTGAAAATAAAAAAATACAGCAAAACCAAAATCAAAATCTAAAAACCAAAAACCAAAAACTAAAAGCTAAAAAACCAAAAACTAAAAGCTAAAAAACCAAAAACCAAAATCTAAAATCCAAAAACTAAAATCTAAAATCTAAAAACCAAAAACTAAAACTAAAAACTACCGAAACAATCATCACCTAAAAGCTAAAAACCAAAAACCAAAATCTAAAAACCAAAAACTAAAATCTAAAAACCAAAAACTAAAACTATAAACTACCGAAACAATCATCGCCGAAAACTAATCTGCAAAATTTTGTGAACCTATAGGATCATAAAATCACTTACTTTTAATTCAAACAAAAAAAAATATTTTTAAAAATGTATGATATTTAAAATTATAAATGAATAAATTAGTGAATATTATAATTTTCATACTAAAAATTTTCCAGAGTTTTTACTGTTGATGGAATGAACGATGAGTATCTGACCATGTGATACATTGTAGTCTTTCTGTTTCCTCAAGTGGGCTTAAACAATTTGCAAGGAAGGAGATGATCGTCTGCACGTCCAGTACATAAGTGGATATATGACTTTCCATATGATGTGCCTTCAAATTGGAGGGGGATTCGGATATTGAACAAACTATTGCTTTCTTTCCCCTTTTTCTTCTAATGTCAATTACTATGTGGAGATTTTTGTTCCTAGCATGTGTAATGATTGTGCTTGGACAGATGCATGGATGTAGGGGTTGCATAGCAAAGGAAAGAAAGGGTTTGTTAGAGCTCAAAGCCTATATTATCTCTCTATATCCTGATGCAGACCTTGTTTGGACAAATAACCAAAAGAGCAATTGTTGTCACTGGGAAAGAATAAAGTGTGACATTAACAGCCAACGTGTCGTTAGTCTCTCCCTAGGTCATTTGATGTTTGGTAATTCTGGTCATCCCCTGAATTTTTCCTTGTTCCATCCATTTGAAGAATTGCAGAGCCTCAACTTAACCTTTAACTGGTTTGGTGGTTTGTTGGATAATCATGAAGGTATGATTATGCTTCTTTTCTAATGCATGGTTTAGTTTCACGTGTTCGTGAAATGGAGACTAAACTACTTCTTCGATGAGAGAGAGATATCTGACTTTATTTTTGTTTTTCTTTTCTTTGGACAGGTTATAAGAGCCTCGGAAAACTTCCAAAACTTAAGATTCTTGATCTCTCAGATAACGGTCTCAATAACAGCATCTTACCGTTTCTGCGATTTGCAACATCACTCAAGACTTTAATTCTTGGGAATAACATGATGGAAGGTGACTTCCCTATGAAAGGTAAGTTTTTAATTCAGATGCATTGAATATCCGCTGATGAAATATACTGGTGGAAATCATACTCATTATATGTTTCTTTACTTTGAAACAGAGCTCCATAATTTGACAAACTTGGAAGTACTGGATCTTAGTATGAACAGTTTTAACAACACTATACCAGTACTTACACCAAAAAAAAAAAAAAAAAAAAAAAAACACTATACCAGTACAAGGTAGTAGAATTTTTGTGATAGTCCATTCAAAACTCTCTTTTTAACACTTTCACCCTTGCACTTTGATATGGTAAATATGATTGTCATCTCCTTTTCTTGTTTCCTCTCATTGTTGCAGGGTTTGAAAGCATGCAGAAGCTCAAGGCTCTAGATTTAAGTAACAACTAGATACTGACCCGCCATTTCAAATGGCGGGTATTTTACCTATTAAAATGTCATTTTTCAATTTTAATATTATTTCTAATTAGATGAGGATGTGTTTCAATAGTCTATTTTCTAATATGGTTTTATTTTTATAAATTGTAATTCTAATTAGTGGAAGTATGTGTTTGAATAGTTTATTATCTAATATGTTTTTATTTTTATAAATTGTATTGTAATTTATTTGTTATTAGTAAATTGTGTTTACACATATTGGACTTCAAATCCGTTGTTTGTTTAATTCTTAAATATATCACATATATTAATTTGTTTAGTTCTTAAATGTATAATATAATTTTAAGTATAGATATTTTACACAAATTGGCATAATGGATTAATATATTTGTTTATCTCTTAAATGTATAATCCATGTATAAAAAATAAAACAATATTTTTAATGATTTTCACTAAATATATTTTAAACAGAATGGGCCTATTGGGTTAACAATGGTTCAATTTGGGCCTATCGAATGAGCTTTAAATTTATGTAAATCATTAAATGTATTTAAATAAAAACAATGGTATGTTTTGTAATTTTTTAAAAAAGTCAGGGGCATAATCATAAGAAGGATTTTGCTTTAATAGTATAGATATATATATTCACTGGCTCAATGGAAGGCAAGTTAGAAGAAATAAACAGACTTTTTCATTGATTACGTGTGGCAATTTTTATTAGTATTTTCCATTTCTTGAAAAGAGTACATAAGATATTCTTCTTCTGTTAGAATGTTTTGCATTAAAACTTATAGAGATTTGTGGACAAGGTGTGTGGCAATCCTCCACCCTTAAAAGAGATAACTATGGATGTTAGTTAGGTTCGTTACAAAAATATGCCTATGATAACATTTTCATCGTGTTGCTTCAGGAATTTGTAAATGGAAGACTCTCCAGGAGCTTGATGTCAGTAGGAATGAATTTGAGGGCCAACCTCCTCTGTGTTTTGCTGGTCTTACAAAGCTCAGAGTTCTGGATCTCTCCTCAAACTTATTTGAAGGGGATTTGCCAGCATTTATCAATAGCTTGAAATCTTTGGAATACTTATCGTTATTGGATAATAACTTTAAGGTTTTGTTCTCATTTAACTCTCTAAAAATTTTCTCCAAGCTCAAGGTGCTCAAGCTTTCATCAATCTCTATCAAACAACAAACAGAGATGCGAGGTTCTTGGCTTCCAGAATTCAAAATACGAGTCCTTGAGCTGCGAGATTGCAACCTTGAAAAAATTCCTGATTTTCTCAGGTACCAGAAGAACATGCGCTTAATCGACCTCTCTAACAACAAGTTGTCTGGACCATTTCCGACTTGGATCTTGGAGAATAACCCTCGGCTTGAAGTTTTGAATCTACAGAACAATGCACTTCACACTCTTAGACTGCCTAGCCTTGTGCATAATCTGCGGCTCTTGGATCTTTCAGCTAATAATTTCGAGGACAGACTTTCTGATGATTTCGGAAAGATACTTTCAAGCCTAAGACAAATAAACCTCTCAAGCAACAAATTTAAGGGACGTTTGCCCACTTCTGTGGGTGAGATGAAAGACATTCACGCTATTAATTTTGCTCACAACAATTTCTCTGGAAACTTACCAAGAAGCCTTTTCATGGGATGCCACTTCTTGAAACTGCTGAAGCTCTCACATAACAGATTTGATGGTCAGATATTTCCAGCATCGACAAACTTGACATGGCTGGGGACGTTGCTTGTGGATAACAACATGTTCACAGGGACTATTGGAAATGGTCTGCGGAATTCGACCATGTTGCGTGTGCTTGACATGTCGAGCAATTTTCTTACGGGGACTATTCCAAGTTGGATGGGTGAGGAGTTTGTATGGAGTATTCTGCTGATGTCAAACAACTCGTTAGAGGGTACAATACCTCTTACTTTGTTTGACAGTGAAACCCTTGAACTAGTGGACCTCTCAAGAAATAAGTTATCAGGAAGCATACCTTCACACTTCTCAAAAGCTAATGATATTCAAACATTCGGGATGCTATACCTGC
Source organism: Brassica rapa (assembly GCF_000309985.2). Taxonomy (NCBI): domain Eukaryota; kingdom Viridiplantae; phylum Streptophyta; class Magnoliopsida; order Brassicales; family Brassicaceae; genus Brassica; species Brassica rapa. The sequence continues at coordinate 10,333,849 of NC_024795.2, forward strand.
AAAGCAACTATCTTACGGGCCCTCTTCCAGCAACGTTGATAGAAAACCTGACGTTAGGAACAACGAGCTGTCTGGAAGTATCCCACAGTTTATCAATGCCAGCGGCATAGCTGTTCTTCTCTTGAGGGGGAACGACTTAGTTGGCCCAATTCCTAGGCAGCTGTGCAGTTTAAGCAGTATTAGGATTTTGGATCTTGCCAACAACAAACTGAATGAGTCCATACCCCCATGCCTTAGTAACTTATCGTTTGGGGCGGCAGAAGACAGTGAGGAACTAGATTTCTTGAGTGGCATTATTCCTTACATGGACGGCGACATGGGAACTTATTTCGAGTCAATACTTGAGCTTGATCAGATAACTCCAGACTACATGTATGGCTTGAATTTTAGTGTGGAGTTTTCAGCAAAACAGAGGTATGATTCTTACGATTCCGGCGCTCTTGATTATATGTATGGGCTCGATTTGTCAAACAATGAATTGAGTGGGGAAATTCCAGAAGAAGTCGGTGATCTCGTGAGAGCACGCTCTTTAAACCTCTCTCATAACTCCTTGGCCGGTTCTATTCCTGAAAGCTTCTCCAAGATGAAGGACATTGAGAGCCTTGATCTTTCTTTCAACAAGTTGTATGGTCCTATCCCGTTCCCATTGACAGCCTATGGATGTTGTAGATTTCTATTGGAGCCTTGGCGTGACATTTTCCACGGTTCTGGTTGGAATCTTTGTGTTTATGTGCTTTGATTCTCCTTGGCGCCTGGGATGGTTCCGCCTTGTTGACGCTTTTCTCCGTTTTTTTCAAAGCACATGACACATCAGATTTGTGTGAGTCCGTGCAATGTTCCCCCGCATGTTTGGAGAGATTTTAACTCTTCTGAAAACTGAAAAGTGTATAACTTTGGTGGTCTAAGCTTGTTAGTGCCTATCATTTTACTTTGAAATGTGTATAACTTTGGTGGTCTCCTAACAAGAATGTGAATAGGTAAAACTTAAAATGTGTTTTGATTGATCGATATTAATGTACAAAACCTTTAAAATCAGAAACCATTTTTTTTTTCTTTGGCCGACATTTTTCTAATAACTAATGGCACCTACGAGTGCAAGCACTTGAGAGGAAATGAATAGAAAAAAAATGGAGGCAAGGTTGTGTAAAACAATGATAATGAGATATGAATCAGAAGTCCGCAGAGCCAGGTGAACGTGGGAAAGGAATAACGTCTCTGATATTATCAATTCCAGTGGCAAATTGAACCAGCCTCTCAAACCCTAGCCCAAATCCTGCGTGAGGAACTAACACACAATAACAAACGCCACTTCATCAGCCTCCATGTTTCTATCTTTTGCTTCCCTTTCTTAACAATTTAAAGAAGATGATTCAAGGAGAAGAAAGAGACCTGAACCATAGCGACGGAGGTCGAGGTACCACCAGTAGCTCTCTTTGTCGAGTTTCAACTCATCAAGCCTCGCTTCCAACACTTGAAGCCTTTCCTCTCTTTGGCTTCCACCTATCAGCTCCCCTACCTATTCTTACCCCAACCCAACATCATTCATTCATTAACAACTTCTTCTTCTTATCTAACAAGTTTTCTTTATGCGTAATGATCTTAATCTTACCCGAGGCACGAGCATATCCATTGCTGCGACTGTCTTCCCATCATCATTCTCACGCATGTAAAAAGCTTTTATCTCCTTTGGATAATCTCTTATTATCACAGGGCGACCCCCAAATGCCTCTTCTGTTATGTACCTTTCATGCTCGCTCTGCAAATCCAGTCCCCACTTCACCTACAAGAACCAGAGATATTAGAGAAGGAAATGCATAATGAACCAGCTCAAATCTATTCTAAAGGAGAAAGTAAAGATTAAACCCTTTTACCGGGAATTCAAATTTCTTGTTTGCTTTCAGAAGAAGTTCAATGGCGTCTGTGTAACTCAGCTGAAGAAATTCTTTCTCAACTACGTCCTTAGATTGTAAAACAGTCATAATATCAGCCAGTGCAAACTACATAGATATATTATTTTCTGATCACAAAGTGAAAATCAATCAGAGGGACATACACTCAAGCGATGAATGATTCCTTTCTCAATCCATGTATCAAAAAACTCCATGTCTTCCTTGCAATTATCAAGAACGCATTTAACCTATCAAAAAGATAAATTCCAATGAAAACAATTCTAGACGGCTTTACAAAACTGACAAGCTCATACATAGTTTGAAGGAAATATAAAGTGAAGCAGCAACATACGACGTACTGGAGGTAGGCGGTGGCACAAGCCATGTCATCATCCAGGTCGGCAAAAGCAAGTTCTGGTTCAATCATCTTATATTGTAGAAAGAGAGAGGTCTTTAGAAAAGTGCACATAGGGAAATAAAGATTCAATTTGTGAGTTTTAGCTGGAAGATGTGAAGTAACGCTGACCCAGAATTCTGCCAAGTGCCTGGAGGTGTTGGAGTTCTCAGCTCGAAATGTAGGACCAAATGTGTATATCTGTAGAGTCATACAGATGAGCAATTCAGACAAATAACCAAAATCTAGCTCACAGGATACTACTCGAGGAAGTAATGTTTTACATCTGAGAGAGCGGTGGCATAAGTTTCTCCATTGAGCTGCCCAGAGACGGTCAAGAACGCTGGTTTCCCAAAGAAGTCCTGAGGAGTGAATACAAGCACGAAATGAGTTACAGTTGCAAGTTCATCTCTTACCATTCTTAAGATAAAAAAGGTTGGAGGTGGAACAATACCTGAGACCAATCGACCAACCCTCCCTTTGTTTTCGGAATTGCATCGATGGAAGTATTGGTGGTCTCATGGGAGCTGGGAATCTAAAACGTGAAGTACAGTTTAGATGATACTCTCTCCTTTCTAAGTTGATAGTTTGTAGTACTTGTTGAAAAAAAAATCAAGGGCTATTATTACAGAGTATTTTGAATGTTGAGAGCCAAGGTACTTACGAGAGTGGTGACACAGAACTGTTCACCAGCGCCTTCACAATCGGAGGCAGTGATAATAGGGCTTGCCACCCAGACAAATCCACTTTCTTGAAAGAACTTGTGTGTAGCATACGCCAGAGTATTCCTAACTCTAGCCACCTGATACAAGATGTTATAAAAATATTCAAGAAACACACAGAACATGATCATTTCTCCGGTCTGGAGTTTATGGACACCATACAAAGCAAATGAAAAAACGGAAACTTTTGTCCTTAGAAGACGCAACAATCAAGTAAGAAAGAAACATTACAGCGCCAAAAGTATTGGTTCTGGGACGAAGATGAGCCTTGGTTCTCAAAAACTCCCGGCTGACCCTCTTCTTCTGGATGGGATAGGAAGAGTCACACTTTCCAACCTAACGATAAAGTGACAACAAGATTCATTGAAAAAAACGTAATACTTTCAAAATCTCAAGGAGTTCCAAAAGCAAAAGACAGTAGTAGTACCAGAATGATTTTGTGAACCTTAAGCTCCACCTTTTGCTTACTCCCCTGGCTGGCCACAATAGTACCTTGCACAGATACAGATGCTCCAGTCAAAACCGAACCAGCTTCTACCTATTTTGATTATCATCATTTTAGCTAATGAAAATGCCTCTCTCTTTTTTTTTAATTCAAGTAAATAAGCATTGTTACCTGATCATACCCCTCTGCTTCTGGATTCATCACACATTGCAAGTTTGATAAACATGAGCCGTCGTTTATCTCGATGAATGTGACACTGCTCTGAGATCGAAGAGTCCGAACCCAACCCATAACGCTGAGGCTCTGCCCGACCCGACCAAGACCTTCGTCTTCTCCTCCTTTCACTTCAGCTATCCTCAGCTTCTTCCTAAATTCTCCCACTTTACTCCCTAATCGATTCCCATGATTGTTCTTTCCGTCACTGGAACTGGGAGATGCAGAAGTAGCGGTGCAAAAGCATCTCCGGCGAGAATTAGCCGGAGAATCTTTGAAAAGCGGGCGGCGATGAGGGCGGAAGAGAGAGTAGGGAGAAGGATTAGAGATGGGGAAGAAGGATAAGAAACGGAGAGTAGAGAATGGAGTGAGACGGAGTGACGTCGCCGGCAGAAACGCCGCCGCCATTGCACTTCGCCGGTGATTTGATAAATGAATTCACTACAAAACTCTCTCGTTTGGTTTCTTATCATCATTACATTGGGCCTGTAATGGATAATGCATTTTTAAGCCCAGTTTAATCTGATTAATAATTGGGCTTGTCGAGGAATAAACTGAAAGCAAATAATATCGAAGAAACCACACCAATGGTATACTCTCTAGACCCCTTGAGATAAATACATGAATATAGGTATTGGTATTTACAAAATGATATTTATATTGGTGTTAAATAGTAAGCAGCAAAGTCAAGATGGCCGAGTTGGTCTAAGGCGCCCGCTTCAGGTGCGGGTCCGAAAGGGCGTGGGTTCAAATCCCACTCTTGACATTATTTTTGTCTTTCTTTTGGCATTTTTTACTTCCTTTTGCTAGTTACTTTAATCTTGTTAATGTTGATGACCATAGCACCGGTGACAACATATTAAAGCTTGAGCTAAATTATTTAAGTTAATAAGAAGTAGAGAATATTGTACCATAGTGAACTGTACAAAATTAAAATTATAATATATCGGATCAACGGGTGGAAGGTCACGCATAATGAACAGTCGGCTCGATGCTCGGCTCTAGAATGGTTGACTGCATGGGCAAAAAGTAAGTCGACACGTGGAGAAAAGGGTCCCACCACATGGTGGCAGTTGAGATGTTGACCAAATGACCCTAAGCTCCTAAACCCAACAACTAGTAAACAGTTCTCTCACAGACCGGTGAGGTTGCTCACCTGCATTCACTCCTCTTTGCCTCCAATGTCCTTTCCTATTTGTTATTATACTCATATCTCTATACATGGTTCCACCTATCAGTGCAAGTACAAGACAATAACTCCAAACATAATTAAGCTCTATAACATTCAATTATTTACTTACTTTTAGGTTCTATATACCTACCCAATAGTAGTTGTAAGATAAACATAGACAGAGAGAGAGAGAGAGAGAGAGAAGTGATGGTAAAGAAGTTGAGTTGGTGGAAACAAAGGCAGGCGAGACAGGTGTGAACCGGTTGTTGTTGACTCTCACCATTACTAAACCCATGAAGTTTCACTAGTTACCCTCTATAAACCAGTTTTGTTTCTCACCTCTTTTAAGACGAGGAGCACTATGGTTGCATCTAATGTTGTATAGACCATTAATTCTCTTTTAAAAAAAACAAATGATAACAGCTAAACGTAATATGAACTAAACAAAAAAAAAGTGTAATTGAAAAGTTATGATCTCTCTATTAGACAGCTTAACCAACAAAGCTAACCCCACTTTCACTTCATATTTAATCTCTCTTTCTCTTCTCTTCTTTCTTCAATCATCTGCTTCTCTAAACATCTGAGTATTTTCTATCAATGAGCACCTCAGTGATGAAGTTCTTGAATCAAACCCTTTGTCTCTCTCTTGTCATATCCATGGCTACTCTGTCCTATGCTCAGACATGTTCCAAATACAAATTCTCCAGCAACAATGTCTTTTCTTCCTGCAACGACCTCCCTTTTCTTGATTCTTTCCTCCATTACACTTATGATTCTTCCACGGGAACCCTCCACATCGCTTACCGCCACACCAAGCTCACCTCTGGCAAATGGGTTGCTTGGGCCGTGAACCCAACGTCTACGGGAATGGTGGGAGCTCAAGCCATCGTGGCTTATCCACAATCAGACGGCACTGTCAGGGTTTACACTTCTCCTATCAGAAGCTACCAGACAAGTCTACAGGAGGGTGATCTGAGCTTCAACGTCTCAAGGTTGTCTGCAACTTATGAGAACAACGAGATGGTTATCTTGGCAAGTCTGAGTCTTGCACAGGATCTAGGGAATGGTGGAACCATTAACACTGTGTGGCAAGATGGTTCCATGTCTGGGAACAGTCCTCTGCCTCATCCAACTTCTGGCAACAATGTCCGCTCTGTGTCCACTCTCAATGTGGTCTCTGGTGTTTCTGCAGCTGCCGGAGGAGCTGGAGGAAGTTCCAAGCTCCGTAAACGCAACGTGAGTTGATTCTTTCTTCTTCTTGTTTTTAGAAAACCGAGAACAATGATTGGTTTTGGTGATAATAGATACATGGAATATTGAACGGAGTGAGCTGGGGAATAATGATGCCAGTAGGGGCAATCATTGCCCGCTACTTGAGGGTCGCCAAATCAGCAAACCCTGCTTGGTTCTACATTCACGTTTTCTGCCAGGCTTCTGCTTACATCATAGGTGTGGCCGGATGGGCCACTGGTCTAAAACTCGGTGGCGACTCACCAGGGATCCAATATAGCACCCACCGTTCTATCGGGATTGCTCTCTTCTCCCTAGCAACAGTCCAGGTATAATAATAATAATACACACTTTTACATCCAGAAGAAACGAGTAATATCTTAGCTTCTTCTAAGCTGGATCATTTCTTGAATAACATATGTCAGGTTTTTGCGATGTTTTTGAGGCCGAAACCAGAGCACAAGCACAGGCTCTACTGGAACATATACCACCACTCAATAGGCTACACGTTGATCATTTTGGGGGTGGTGAACGTGTTTAAAGGGCTAGAGATATTGAGTCCTAAGAAGCAGTGGAAAAACGCTTACACTGGTATCATCGTTGCTCTCGCCATTGTGGCCACCCTGCTTGAAGCCTTCACTTGGTATGTGGTCATTAAGAGAAGGAAACTAGAGGAATCTGCTAAATCGGCCCCGCATGGAGCATCCAACGGCTCTCGGTCTCAGTATGCTTAAGACTAGCACTAGAGTTGTTTCCTTTTCTCTGTGCATAGAGCGTGTTCTTTTTATGATTTATCTGCTTATCTATCCATTTTCAGTAGGTTAATGTCGAGTTCCCATATGCGTTTATGATTTTATTGAGAAGAGGGGCTTTTGCCTCTACTTTCCCTTCTGAACAGAGAAATAATAATTGCCATTTTATTTTATCGACACTAAAGGAGGTGTACATGTGGATTTTATATAACCTAAACGAGCCAGGCCAGTCAATACTCAATAGCTTAGACACAGAGATGGAGACATTACCTAATACGTAACAACAATCTTTGATGCTCCAAGATTGTCTTTCAATGATTAGAAGGTATGGGCTTCTGTGAACACGATGTGCGTGCTCAAGCAAGATCTCGGGGCTTAAGGCTTGCGATCTCGCTTACCACATGAGCTTTATCTGCTTCAAAGCTCTCGTCCTCTGCCACCAAACAAATATGAATCATAAGCATAAGAAGTTTGTTTACGGTCAGGATCAGGTTCATTCTCTAGTAATAGTAATACACAAGTCTCATAACCCAAGTTCCATACCTTTGTCAAGTTTGAGATCAGCCAACAATCTTAGAAGCTTGTTTCTGTTTGCCACCAAAACGTTGATGATGTCTGAGGGTTTCTTTTGGTTTGCAACAAACAGCTGTACAAACATAACAGTATCTATTAACTTAGATTTTCCCCTTCAAGTCTATATTTTCAAAACTAAACTACATCACTCTATGACAGACATTTTCCAACGTCTCACTGATTATGTTTCACTAGGTAAAACTACTCCATGACTATAGGGTACAGGAAAGGTACCTTGAAAACATGGGAAACTTCTATTTGAATAGTCTTGCTTGATTCCTACAAGTGAGTTTTCATCCACAAGCTCAAGTTACTCCCTATACTAAATCAGTTTGGTTGAGCCACACATCGAGGGCAAAATAATTCAGGAAATCGAGTAAAGCATCATATTCTGAGAAGATTCATGAGAATTCTCAAGTTATCCATTGAGCTCACATATTTCGTCATCACAACTGAGTTTGACCGATCCAGTAATATATCGCCCAACAACTGTAAAAATTTACACATTATGCTCTGTTACTGCTATCGTTTTCATGATCACACATTTAAGATGTCATATCACCACTCCTCAAAGTAACTCTACCTTAATAGCCTGCCGCCTGGTTATATAATTACTTGATTCAAGAAGCTTTGAGTTGAAGTCTGCAAAAAACTGTGACCAAGAACAGCTGAGAATCAAATGCATTGAAGCAAAACATTATGATTTGGTAAATTGTAAGAGAAGCTACCCATTCTTCGTTCTTAGTGAGAAACTCAGCAACTGTAGACTTTTGCCTAGTCAGAAGTTCCTGCAGGAAATAAATCACAGAAGTAAAGTGATAACGGTGTGTTTTACAGAAATCTAAAATCATGGTTTCAGGGGAAATCTCAAGTATGTTGCAGTGTACAAGAACCTTGAAAGTTGCAGCAGCATCAGCAGCAATGTCGAAATTGGGAAGCTGTACGTAGTAAAAAAAACTTCTTCACATGCTGCGAGTCCAAAACATATCTGGACCAAAGAAAGAGAAGTGGTTTCCAATATAATATGCTCCATAAAAATACAGCTACTAGTAAACTGTTTTCACTATATACAAATTCGGAAGAAGAATTTTCTCTTTGTCTATGAGAACATATAGGATGTAGTGTGTGGTAAGAGAAGGAAACATAAAAGTAGCTTACTTTGCAACAATCTGATGGCGGATGCACTCTCTAAACATAGTACCATAGAGTGTAACGCCAGATCTGTGTGTTTCAAAGCTGAGAGAAATCATATAAAACCCCATATGAATGAGATAAAAAGAGTTAGACTTTAGATCTCTAAAAGCCACTAATGAAATGGTCAATACATATTCAATCTCATAAACTCACCCGTCCACAAGAACATCCATAAGATCAATGTTGGACTCGAGATAATCAGAAGCAACAAGACGTGAATTGACTTGTGTAGCATCTTTCCTGCCCTAATAAGAAGAAAAAAAATACAAATTATTTATTGAATGCAGCCAACAACTTCATCTCAAGTGGCTTCTATGTTACCTCCAAGCTCAAATAGGGAAGAGAAGTGATCAAGCCACGAAGAGTCTCACCCTTAAAGAACTCCAGAGTCAGCTGGGCACAAGCTTCAGCTACAGGCTCAGCTTCACTGTTTCCATAGAGAATTAACTTCGACTCTCGTAAGCTCTTGCTTAGCTCCGCTAGCTGCAACGCAATTGTCACAAATCAGAATTCGAAGATCAATGCGCAGCGAAGGATTCCTTCTATAAATTGAATCACAGGAACTGAAAATTGGAGGAACCTTTTCTTGGCTTTTGGACTCGCGAAGGTCGGGTGTGGAGACAGATCGATCGGCGTAAACGAGGAGATCGCGAGTCTGTCGAACGATGTCTGGGGGAGTCCGAGGCTTGGATTTGAAGAGACCTTTCATCTCCGCCTGAACCGGAGACAAATCTTCTCCGGCTGGGCTCACCAGGCAGCAGCATTTTCTTTTGACCCGCACGATTCTATCCTCACAGTTTACTAATGAATTCACTAGAATTTCACCATGCTTCAAAGAGATCCCTTTGTATTTTTCAAAACTGTATTTTTTTTTTTTTTTGAAAAAAAAATCAGAGTGTATTGATCTAAAGTCTATTGAGAAAGTGTTTAGTATATTGAGCTAAAGTGTATTGATTTTTGAGAATTTGTACTCCCCCTACACACAACATTTACCCTATTTGCATTCCATACCTTATTTTCCCCCCCTCCCCTCCCCCCCAATTTTCTTCTCCCCATCATTACCATTTTCCATCCATTCTATGGTATCCCACTTTATTTAGTATATTGAGCTAATTTACTCTTGATTTTTTGGCTTTTGAAGATAAATGTTTAAACAAGACGATTTTCTATTTGTTAATCATAATAATAATTTTAAAACTTATTTTTTTTGTATTACTATTGGTATAAAGTTGTTAATTACATAAAATAATGTATTTGTAATCACTTTAATTTTGAATGTGTAAAAACTAAAAAATCTGTTAATTTTAATAATATATTTTTACCTTTTTAGTTTTTTTTTTTGAATTTAAACAAACCAATAACATATTCATATTATTAACAACATAACTTATAGCTGCAGTACACAATTACTGACGATTGATCAGTGTAGGAATGGACACTTTACCCGATATCCAAAGTCGAATCCGAACCCGATCCGAAAAATCTGAACCGCAATCCGAACCAAAGTAGCAAAATATCCGAACAGGTATTGAATTAGAAAAGATTGGATATCTGAATCCGAACATGTAATATCCGAACCCGAATGGAATCCGAAGATAACCGAACATATGTATAATCAAGAGTGGACGTTCGGGTACCCATTCATGTTTGGTTCGGATCTATTCGGGTTTCGGTTTTTCGGGTTTAAAGATTTTAGCCCCATTCGGGTATTTCTAAATTTTGGTTCGGGTTCGGTTCAGTTCAGGTTCGAATAAACCATTTAAATTATTTTAAAAATTTTAATATTCATTATATGCTTATAATTTCTCAAAATCTATAAAACCAAAAAAATATATTGCATATAAATTTGTATAATATATGTCAAAATATCTAAAATTAACATATAAATTGGTTTGTTTTGAATATTTGGATAGAAAATCAATAGATATTTCAAGTATTTTGGTGTTTTGAATATATTTTAGGTATTTTAGACATTTACTTTTGACTATTTATGTATATTTTCAAGTATTTTGACAACTTAAAAATATCTTATGTGTTTTGGATGTTTTTAATATATATTAAATCTAAAAATAAGTAATATATTTAGGTATATAAATCTATTTCGGTTACATTCGGGTACCCGAGATACTTCAGTTCATGTCGGGTTTTGTTTCGTTTCTTTAGATATCAAAATTTTAAACTCGTTCGGATATTTAATCAGTTTTGGTTCGGGTTCGGTACTTCTTTTTCGGATTGGGTTCGGTTCGGTTCTTCGGATCCGGTTTTTTTGCCCAGCCCTATGTATAATAAACAATATATTTCTAGTTTACATCTCTCACTTTATATAAAATATTTATATTGATACTACATATACTTTAAGTTCATATGATATACATAAAATTACAGAGAAAATGATTTTTTACTCATTTAAAATGCATGTCAAACTTTTTATTTCAAGAATTAACAAAAAGTTACATTTAAAATTTTAAAACAATAACCAAATTAATGTATTTTTTAGTTTCGAAATATTGTGTCTAAATCTATTAATCATTCAATCTATTAAAGATAAAAAAAATTAGTTAAGTGAAAGTTATATTTTTAACTACAAGAAATTTGAGAAATGAAAATTTTTAATTTTTTTTTCAAAATCTAAATATCTGAACCCGATCTGAAATAACCGAACACAGACTAAAAATATTCGAACCCGACCCGAAGTACATAAATACCCGAACAGGTTCTCTACCTCTAAACCGAAATACCCAAAAATCTGAAATACCCGACCCGTATCCGAACGGGTACCCAAACGCCTACTCCTGGATCAGTGTATTATGATTTTGACACTCGGATTGTGCAGAGACATTACCATATCACCGCACCATTCTTCTGTTTAGCTAAGCATCTGTAGAATTCAAAACTCGGAATCATTCTTTATAACCACGCATTTACATAAGATATAGTGATATAGAGATAAAACTTCGACACCAACATCCGTGTGATGATTGATGATTATTAATCATAACAAAACAAAAAGTTGTTTTTAAAAAAATGAAGCAGATGGAGAGATGATGTTCAAAGTCCCAACTGGCTTTGCATCTCCAATATAGTCTTCGCCGATTTCTGCAGCTTCTCAGCCTCTTCATCAGTCATATGCACATTAGTCACAGCCACCACACCGTTACGTCCAAGCAGAGCCGGGAGACTGAGGAATACGTCACCGCCCTCAACACCATAAAAGCCACGAGCAAGTACCGTGACTGGATGGATCTTACGCTGGTCTCGGAGGATGGTGCGAGCCAGGTTGGCAACAGAGTAGCCAATGGCCCATGAAGTGTAGCCCTTGAGTTTAATAACTTCATAGGCACTGCCAACGACGGTCTGGTGAATGTCCTCAAGGTTTTGTTTCTCATAAGCTATCTGTTGCTTCTCCAAAAAGCTTAGCAAAGGGATGCCTCCCACACTTATGCTTGACCACAATGCCACCGAGCTATCCCCATGCTCTCCCACGATGAATGCCTACAACAACCATTTGATCGATCAGATCTATTAAAATCGAAGAAACTGCAAACACCTAATTAATTCTCTTGTTGGAAATTATTAGGCCTGACATTCTTCCAGACCTCGATAAACTGGTTCAGACCAAACGAGATCAGTACATTTTAACCTACTAAGCATTTCTGATTTACAACATGCGGGTCTCCATTCGTATCCGAATAATCTAATTTTTTTTCTATATATATTATGTATTTTTAGATATTAGGATATATTTTTGGTATTTCAGTTTTGTATTCGAGTTTTCATATGTAGTTTTGGATTTTCAGGTAAAACTTTGGAATTTAGATATATATATTTAGTTTTTCCTTAAAAATTCATGTATATTTTCGGGGTATAGAGTATTTTTAATACTTTTTTATACTAAACATATTCAAACCAAACAATATTCGAAATTTTTTTGATATTAAATGGTTTCGAAAAATGAAATCCAAACCAATACGGACCCAAAAAACAAATCTAAAATCAAACCGAAAATTTTAAGGTAACTATATATGTAGTAGGTCCACAAAAATGCATATGCCTAGTACGCTAGAACTGACCTGCACATCCTGGGCATTAACGTCGAGATGATCTGCGATCAAGAATCTGAACCGAGACGAGTCAAGATTAGTACCAGACCCAAGCACTCGATTCACGGGAAAACCGGAGAGCTTCCACGCCACGTAGGTCAAGACATCAACGGGATTGGAGACGATGAGTAAGATTGAATTAGGAGATAGCTTCGCTAGTGGAGGGATGATCTGGCGGAAGATAGCTACATTTCTCTGAAGGAGATTGAGCCTGGACTCCCCCGGATTCTGTCTTGCACCGGCGGTGACGATGCATAGATCGGATCCTGCGGTGATGTTGTAGTCAACGGAAGCGGTGAATCTAGTGCGGGGGAGGAAAGCAGCGGCGTGCTGGAGATCGAGCATCTCGCCTCGAAGCTTATCAGGGTTAGCGTCAACGAGTGCGATCTCGTCTGCGAGATCTTGAGTGAGGATGGTTTGAGCGATGGCCATTCCGACGTTTCCGACGCCGACGACGGAGATTTTGGTGCAGCGGTTGGAAGGGATAGGAGGATCGGAGTTGAGGATGGGTTTGAAAAAGGCGCTTGTGAGATCCAACCCACCTGGACCGAACGATGAACTGGATGCGTTCTTCTTCATTACAAATCAAAGTTGCTTGCTTTGTTTTTTCTTCGAGTTTGGGTTTGAATGTCTGAGAGGGAAGTGTACTTATAGGGGAAACTGAAGTATATCACATTTTACATTTTTGTCCCTCTGTGTTGTTTTTAATGATATTTTATCTATTTCATACATATTAAGAAAAATTAAATATATTTTATTTTACTTTTTTTGAAATTTATTTTGATTAAATTAGTGTTTATTTGTTTTAATAAAATTCAACCATTCATATTTTATATTTTTTTACTATAACATTAACTTTTAAAATATACAAACAAAAGCTAAAATATCAATTATTTAAATCTAGAAGAGATACTGCTATATTAACGTATTGTTCAAGTCTCATCTAATTTAATAGTTTACGGTTTGAAACAGACCGCAGCCCACTGTTTGGGTGTTTGCTTTTAGCAATTCTTTTTCTCTAGATGGTTTTAGCATTTAGAATCCTCTTAACGAAACCTTGAAAAGAATCAAAAGCGGCTTTGTTGAAATAGTGATATTATTACTTGCATCGGTCTAAGAGACTTGCTAACTTTGCTATTTGCAAAGATCCAGAAGATTGAATAGTATAAATTATAAAAAGGTCCAAGTCTTCAATTTATTTAAGACCAAGCACCAAACGTATTAAGTCCTTGGGTCCTTGACAATGCAGCTGCATGTTATTAATACTAGTTGTCTTTTATGCAATTTAAGAGGAATGGTATGAAGGATAAAAGTTTTGGAAGAGTCATCTTTGTTTGTCAAGAAAGAAAAGTTGATAATTTGACTTTGACTTGTGCATCAACCGACAAAGAATGCATATTATTGCTAACCAACTTGGTTTTAATTATCACGTACGAAAAGGTAATTTAACTCTTTAGACGTCAGTCTAAGTGTTGTTATTATTGATCCGATGTAATGGTGAGAATGAGTTCACGTGTGGTAAGGATGAGCGAAAGAGATGCAATTAATATTGATCCAATAGAACTTTCTCGGTCTCTCCATTCATCAATATTTGCCACTTTGTGATGAGATAGAGAATGCATGCATGCATCTCCTCTCAACGATCTCAAAGTATGAAGTACCTACATGTTCTTCCGCTTCTTTAACCATCTTTCTCTTACTTCCACCTCCCTCACCAAACACTTCATTCTGATCCCCTGTGCCGTGTTGCAGAAGCATCCTTCTATTATGTCATATACATATAATATTCTGGGCTGTGATATATGGAAAAGTTTAAAAGGATTGATTTGGTTACCTATGTCACCAAAGTTGATTTATCTTTTCTGTCACACATCCGTTTAGAACTCTAGAATTAAGCGTGTTTGATCTGGAATAGTGGAATGATAAGTAACCTATCGGAAAGTGATTTGCAATACCGTGTGAGTGAGTCCAAAGCACGTAAAAAGGTCGATTGTGATACTAGGATCAGTAAACAAGTCTTTAGGGCCTTGAAAAATTAATATACCGACCGCTAGAACGGGATGAAACCTACGGATCGAAAGAGCGGGTGTGGGTGGCCCATTAACCATGGGCAGTCAGAACGTTACAAGTGGTATCAGAGCTGGTTAGCCATCTCGGTTTTGACTCGGGAGGCGTCTTGAGACCTGTCATGGGCGGAACAAGGACGTTGCGTTCTTTGAGAGGGGGTGAATCGTAATATCCCGAATTGTGATATATGAAAAGGCTTAAAAGGATTGATTTGACTATCTATGTCACCAAAGTTGATTTACCTTTTTCGTCACACATTCGTTTAGAACTTTAGAGTTAAGCGTGTTTGAGCTAGAATCGTGGAAGGATGAGTGACCTATCGAAAAATGATTTGTGATACCGTGTGAGTGAGATCAAAGCACGAAAAAATGTGGGGTGGTGATTGAAGTGCCAATAAACAAGTTTTTAGGGTCTTGGAAAATTAACGCACTAATAAGACGAGGCTCTCGGCCAGGCGCCGTGTGCGGTCGGAGCGTTACAATACCATCGAAGGAGTCTCCTCTGTTCCGATTGTTCTTTTACTAATTCATAAAAGTTTGGCTGATACGATACATCGAGTTTGCATCTAGAGTCTAGATGGGCCAGCACAATCAGATAGTTCTGCCACGACGCGGTAAACTTTTCTTTGCTATATCGACTAGCTCTTTAAGAATTCCGTGAGGTGTCTATGGTCCCTGTTGTTGCTTCGAGAGTTTTGGAAGATCCACGTGGGAGGTGGAGCCAGCCATTAATGGTAGAGATCAACTCCTAAGTCCTAACCAAACTACTTCAACAGATTTTCTGCTGTTAGTTAACTCTCCAACAATGTCTAAGATGTCTTTAAACTTTGTGACATAGACCAATGCCTCCTTTATTATATAGCCTTCCCTTCACTAAACTTATTAAGCGAGCAAGGTTTGATGTTAGGAAGAGCAACAACATCAATACTCATCAATGGAAGCGCCCATCAATTAGGTGGCTCTCAAGCGGCCGGTGAAGCGACCTCGTCGCTGTCAAATTCTAAAATCCATTCAAATCTTGAGATGCGAGTTGTTGACTCTAGAAGCTCTATCAAGTTTGACGGACTGTTTCTTCGGACCCTTTTTGTATCTAGTCAGTGGACTTTAGTCAAAAAGGCTTTTCTACGGGCTTGCGTGTTCGTCTCCCACCACACGATCTGCTCTCGCAAACCAATTAAAAATTAAAGCCGGTTTAGCATATGATCTGATTAATTTTGAGAACCGGTTTAGCCAAACACTCCTCCACAACCTCTTCCCTCATCAAATCTCCAGTCCACTTCGTCGTTTTCTCATGGTAATTAGGGTTTCTGTGGTACCCAACTAAGAACACATTGCTTCCATCCACTCTAAAAGTGCAAGCTTTCAATCCGATTGTGCTTCTAAAGGTCGAAGCTTTCCTTCGACTGATATGGTTAGGGTTCTGGGTTCTTCGACTGCAATCCAACATCATACCAAGTCGATCCCACTCTTAATCCGAAGATTCTCGCTTCCTTCGACAAGGAAAGACCCGGACCTCGAATCTGCTCTCTCACGCAACAAGAGATGGATAGTCAACAGCCGTCTCAAGAACATCATCCTAAGGTGTCCCAACCAGGTAGCACCCGTTAAGTTTCTACAGAAGAAGTTCAAGACTCTTGATCTCCAAGGGAAGGCCTTGAACTGGCTTAAGAAGTACCCTTGTTGCTTCGACGTTTATCTCGAGGAAGATGAGTATTACTGTCGTTTGACGAAGCCCATGATGGCCCTTGTGGAAGAAGAGGAGCTTGTTAAAGAGGCCCAAGAGCCTGTCTTGGCGGATAGGCTTGCGAAGCTGCTTATGATGAGTGTTGGCCAGCGTCTTAACGTGGTGAAGCTTAATGAGTTGAAGAGGAGTTTTGGATTTGGGGATGATTATGTTGTTAGGATAGTGCCCAAGTATGCAGATGTGTTTCGGTTGGTGAATTATAGCGGTAGGAAGAGTTCTATGGAGATTGAGCTTTTGTCTTGGAAGCCTGAGTTGGCTGTTTCCGCTGTGGAAGCTGCAGCGGCGGGGAATGAGTGTGGTGGGTCTGAGGCTAGCTTCTCTTGCTCTTTGCCCACCACGTGGACTAATCCTTGGGAGAGGTTTATGGAGTTTAATGCCTCTCCTTATATATCTCCGTATCGAGAACCTGGGGAGCTTGTGGAGGGTTCGAAGGAGAGTGAGAAGAGAAGCGTTGGTTTGGTGCACGAGTTGCTCTCGCTGACGCTGTGGAAGAAGCTGTCTATGGTGAAGCTGAGTCATTTCAAGAAGGAGTTTGGGTTGCCAGAGAAGCTGAACGGCATGCTTCTGAAGCATCCGGGGATATTCTACGTTTCTAACAAGTATCAGGTTCACACTGTGCTCCTTAGGGAAGGCTATGATGGCTCGGAATTGGTTCAGAAAGACCCGCTCGTTATTGTTAAGGATAAATTTGGGGAACTGATGCAGCAGGGGTTGTATGAGTATAATCGAAGGAGGTATTTGGCTAATCTTGAGAAGAAGAGAGAGAAAGGTATTGAATCTGTGAAGTCTGTGGTGAGGAAGAGAGACGGGATTGAGCATGGGGACGACGATGTTGATGAACAAGAGAACCATGGGGGTCGACCAGGCGGTATGTTTGATCCAGAAGAAAGGAAAAGGTTCTATCAGATTCTCTTCAGTGACACCCAATAAGAGCACTTTGGTAAAGTTGAGACATTATTAGCTGAGAATTGCTAAATCTTCACTGAGTTTGGGACAGACAGTTTGTTAAGTTGTGGTCACAGATGCTACCTAGTTGTTCCCAGGGAATGCAACTTCAAGTTGAAATCTGATTACAGTCTGGGACAGCTAAAAATGCTTGTAGTTTTCGCCTATTGCCAGAATCATACCCAATGCCATTTAGGGGGTGTGTGTGTCAAGACTGAAGAGTTGGCTGAGCTGAGTTAAATGTTTTATCCTCCAAGAATAGTGACTGGGGAGTGTGTTATACCTCGTGAACGTGGTTTAGTAACTCAGTGAAGACCTTTGCACGGCACTTGTAGTTTTCGCCTATTGCCAGTATCATGCCCAATGCCATTGTAGTTGATGCTCGTAATGAGACTCATTCCACTTTCTTTTTCCTCCGCCTCAGTATTCATTATCTTATCTAGTAACACCTCTCTCTTTGTTATCCAACTGGTGGAAATTTATACTTTTCGTACCTCATATATGTTGAACTAAAGCCTTTGGTTCCTTTATGTTTTGAGGCAATGTTGCCATTTGCACATGGTCTTTTTTTGTTTATCGTAGTACAGTTTGGTTCACAAAAGTGACTTTGTATTTTGGCACTTTTCTCTGTATTTGTGGGAAAGAAAAAGCTGCATTGACCTGGGTGTCACTGTCCTGGAACCCATCTCACCCTAAACGTGGAATCCATGTTTACATCTGTCCAACACGCGGAGGGTGTCACCGTCCTGGAACTCAGACACAAATGATGTACTCTGCTTCAGTGCCTGCCAGGTTCAATCCAGGGGACTAGACAAGTGTAGGGAAAGCTTCCAAATGAGAGGCCTCAGGCTCAGGGTCGGTTTAAGGTCGTGCTGGAGGACTGGGCGGAGGCAACAATGTAAGGCAGCATGGAGAGAGAGGACGCAGATAGGAGGCGAGAAGAAGATGATGAGAAGGAGAGAGGCGTTGGCAGTAAAGTCGTTGGGCCCGTTCGTTTGTACATCTGGAAGATGCATCCAGATGGTCCATCTAGATGTCTTATCCAGATGCTCCATCTGGGTATTGTTCGTTTCTTCATTTCGTCCATGCATCCAAATGAATCATCTGAATGCAACTATGTTCGTTTGCTTGTCATTTTTTAACTTTCATCTGCATCTAGGTAGACTTGTTAATAAAATGAATAAAATATAATTTTTTACGTTTCGGCGGAAAAATAGTATTTTTACGGTTTTGGCCGAAAATATTTTTGCGGTTTTTGAGGAAATATATGTTTTTCGCGAAAAAGTGCATTTTTATGGTTTTGGCGGAAAAATACGTTTTTTACGGGTTGGACGGAAAAAGTGTGTTTTGAAGTTTTGGCGGGAAAAGTGTTTTGCATGAAAAGTTTTTTTTTCACGATTTTGGCGGGAAAATACATTTTTTCCAGTTTTGGCTGGAAAATACATTTTTTCCAGTTTTGGCTGGAAAATACATTTTTTCCAGTTTTGGCGGGAAAATACATTTTTCCGATTTTGGCGGGAAAATACATTTTTCCGGTATTGGCGGGAAAATACATTTTTCCGGTTTTGGCGGGAAAATGCGCTTTTCCGGTTTTGGCGGGAAAATGCGTTTTTCCGGTTTTGGCGGGAAAATAAGTTTTTTTCCCTGGTTTTAGCGGGAAAAATACAATTTTCCGGTTTTGGCGGGAAAATGCGTTTTTCCGGTTTTGGCGGGAAAATGCGTTTTTCCGGGTTTGGCAGGAAAATGCGTTTTCCGGTTTTGGCGGGAAATGCGTTTTCCGGTTTTGGCTGAAAATGCGTTTTCCGGTTTTGGCGGGAAATGCGCTATTCTGGTTTTGGCGGTAAAATTTCATTTTCCTGTTTTGGCGGTAAAATACATTTTTTCGGTTTTGGCGAGAAAATGCGTTTTTCCGGTTTTGGTGGGAAAAGACATTTTCCGGTTTTGGCGGGAAAATATATTTTTCCGGTTTTGGCCGGAAAATTATGTTTTCTGGTTTTGTCGGGAAACTTCCGTTTTCCAGTTTTGGCGGAAATTCCGGTTTTGGCGGGAAAATTATATTTTTCGGTTTTGGCGAGAAAATGCGTTTTTTTTTGTTTTGGCGAGAAAATGCGTTGTTTCCGGTTTTGGCGGGAAAATGCTTTTTGCGGTTTTGGCCGGAAAATGCTTTTGAAGTTTTGGCAGGAATATGCGTTTTTTTGGGTTTTGGTCGAAAAGTGTGGTTTTACTGGTTTAGCCGAAAATGTGTTTTAATGAAAATGTGTGTTTTATGGTTTTTTGCGGAAAAATGCATCTTGCGGTTTTGGCGGGAAAGTGTGTTTTTCCGTTTTGCGAGAAAATACATTTTTTTGTTATAGCGAAAAAATGTATATGCAAAAAAAAATAGAATTTACGGTTTGAAAATAATATTTTGATTTTAAAAGATCATTTTTGTCATTTATTATTTTGGACTGAACTAGATGCATCTGCATCCAGATGCACCATCAAGACTCACCTTCATTTAGGTGAGAATTTGAGATGAGTTCAGCTGGGTGATCCATCTGTATGTAGCATTATAATGCACTAAACGAACATCAATTTGCATCTTCACCCAGATTGATCACTTGGATGAGCAAACGAACATGGTCTTGGTCTCCAGCTGCAACTTTGTGACTTACATGCAGAGGTAAGTTGGGTTTGGGGTTCGGATTATAGCAGCCGCACTGGAAGTTAGACAAGTTCCCAAAACCATCGTGTCTTGCTGAGTTTATAAAGAATGAAGTAAAAGAAGGCATTTAATAAGAGAAGAAAACACTAAACTATCTATATCCTTACTAATAAAAGGGACCTTTTGAAGCTCCATAGAGCGTCCACATCAGCAAAAAAAACTTCTCCCGAAAGATGACACGTGGCATAAAATATAGTTTTATATTTTAATATTACTAATTTTCAAAAATTATAAATAACATGTAAACATACAGCATAAAAAATAGAAAAACTACATTAAACATATGTAAGACTACCATTTTTCACTTAAAAAAAGACGGATTATCTTCATAATGTAACATTACCGTTTTATAAAAAAAAACATTATATATAATTTCAAAAATAATAAATATATGTAAACATACAACATAAAAAATGGAAATACTACATTAAACATATGTAAGATTACCATTTTACATTTTTATTTTAAAAAAATAATATGTAAACATTAAACATATGTAAGATTACCATCTTTCACTAAAAAAAGACGGCTTATCTGCATAATGTAACATTACTATTTTGTAAAAAAAACATTATATATAATTTCGAAAATAATAAATAATATGTAAACATACATCATAAAAAATGGAAATACTACATTAAACATATGTATGATTACCATTTTACATTTAAAAATAAAAATAATATGTAAACATACAACATGAAAAAAATGGAAAAACTACATTAAACATATGTAAAATTACTATTTTTCACTAAAAAAAACAGTTTATCTCCATAATGTAACATTACCATTTTATAAAAAAAAACATAAATATAACTATTTGACTATTTGTCCAAGTTTTTCTATAAAACATTGCCGTTTTACATTAAAAATGAAAAAATACATTAAGATTTAAACATCTATCTTAAAATATAAAATATAGATATTAATAAAATATAAAGTATAAGAAAGAGAAATACATAATATATAGAAAAATAAATAATAAGTAAATATTATAAATATATAAATATACGAATTATATATACAATAATAAGTAAATGCACAATTTTAAAAAAATGGAAAGAGTACATTAAATATTAAACATCTATCTTAAAATGTAAAATATAGATACTAAGTAAATAGAAAGTATAAGAAAAAGAAATACACAACTTAAAAACAATGGAAAAAATTATATTAAGATTTAAACATCTATCTTAAAATATAAAATATAGATATTACGCAAATAGAAAATATAACAAAAGGAAATACACAATTTAAAAAAAATAGAAAAAGTACATTAGTATTTAAACATCTATCTTAAAATGTAAATCTATCTTAAAATATAAAATTATTAGTAAATAGAAAGTATAAGAAATAGAAATACACAATATAAATAAAAATAAATAATAAGTAAATATATAATATAAGTAAATACCCAATTTAAAAAATGGAAAATTACATTAAGATTTAAAAATATATCTTAAAATTTAAAATATAGATATTACGTAAATAGAAAGTATAACAAATAGAAATATACTTTTTTAAAAAATGGAAAACGTACATTAAGATTTTAACATCTATCTTTAAAAGTAAAATAAAGATATTAAGTAAATAAAAAGTACAAGAAATGGAAATACATATACAGGAAAATAAATAATAAGTAAATATTTAAATCTATAATATATGAATTATATATATAATAATAAGTAAATACATAATTTTTCTAAAAAAAATGGAAAAAGTTCATTAAGCATTAAACATCTATCTTAAAATGTAAAATATATAATATAAGTAAATACACAATTTACAAAAAAAGGAAAAAGTACATTAAGATTTAAATATCTATTTTAAAATTTAAAATATAGATATTACGTAAATAAAAAATATAAGAAATGGAAATAAACATTTAAAAAAAATATAAAAAATACATTAAGATTTAAACATCTATCTTAAATGTACATATATCTTAAAATGGTAGTAAATTATATAAAAATGAAAATACCACATTAAACAAAACAAAAATTAAAATGTACTCCCTCCGTTTCAAAATAGATGATGTTTTAGAGAGTTTTTGATGTTTCAAAATAGATGATGTTTTCATATTTCAAGGTATCTTTTAACTTTATCAAAAACTGTGTAACCAATTATATTTTGTAGTATGTTTTGTGATTGGTTGAATAATTTTTAATTTATATTTTAGTGATACTTTTTAGATAAAAAACAAGTTTTTTAGTATTTGTGTCCCAACCTAAAACTTCATGTATTTTGAAACAGAGGGAGTCAAGAAAGTCCATATAAAACTCATTATTCCATCAATATCAACCTCACACTATCAAGGAAAACTTCAAAGCACTCGAGCAAAAAAATGGTTCTACCATCAACTATTGCCGTCTCAAAAACCCTTAATGACTTTGAAGGAGATTTTTTATAACAACGAACTTTTTGTTAGGTGAATTCATTGTTGGGAAACCCACAACTTCCAAAAGCCAAACTTATTCATGGGAATTGAATTGCTTTTCATAGACTCAAAGGTATTCTTACAAATTTAAATTAATCTAATCCATCATTTTATTGTTAATATTCATACTAACTATTTCATGATCAAACTATTACAGTTAATAACCATTCAAGCATTTATCCCGAAACACTTCATTCCACGCCGAATCAGGTATTGGTTCATGTTGGTTTAGTATTGTTTTTGGTTTATTAACAGGTTTAGGATGGTCCTATTGTAAATATAATTGAAGTTAGTTTAGCATATATTATGCTTAAAATAACTTAAATTAAATAATAGTAATATTATGCTTAAAATATAATTTTAGAGAGTTTTCAAATATAGTTTATATAACATTATAGGTGATGAATTTAATTATTAAATTCGTTTATTACTTAAAACTAAGTTATTTTAAAAACATACTGAGTTATAAATATCAATGATGGATTGGTGAGTATAACATGAAGACAAAAATATAAATATTTGATTTTCAAGATAAGAAATTCAGCTTTTACTCAGTTACTCAATATATAATATCTTAAATTATTTTTTTAAAAAATATACATAATTTATATATATAGATTAATCTTCCAAACTTAAACTATTATATTATATATGAATAATGTTTTTAAATAAAAATAATTTCTGATTTAAAAAAGAAAATAAAAAACAACAAATGGTTATTTTCAAATAATGGATATAATTTACATTATACTATCATTTAACAAGTATTAGATACGTTTTGATATATCATTATTTTCTATTTCCAGAAAACAATAAATTGTTAAACATCAATATCATCTAGATTAAGTATACGAACAACACAAATTCAAATATCACAAAAATATTTACATAAACATTATAATACAATAATTTGATCAAAAAATACAATTAAAACAATATTTAAAATAATAGTTATATACTTAATATCTGAAAATCAAAGATATTTTTGCTAAAATTGTACTTACCTGGCCAAGGAGATCGACCATCTTTTTACGGATCGATTGATTGTTGAGCATGTGGTCGATCCGAAAATACTCTACAGTTTAATTTAATATCTAAAACATTTATGTTAACACTCAAGAGATAGTTTTGCTAAATATGATAATTAGATAGCCAACAAAATTACAAAAAATATTTAAATAGTAAAAAATATGTTAATTTAACATGTTAAAATTTAAAAATAAATTTTAATTATGACATGCATCTTAACATTTATATAAATATATATCATAACCTAAATATAAATAAATTAACAACTTAAATTAGAAAAAAATAAAAATCCCGGGCGTAGCCCGGGTTAATCCCTAGTACTATATTAAAAGGGATATATGAGCTCCATTGAGCCTGTCCACGTCAGCATAAAAAATCAACCAATAGGGAATCAGATATTCGCCACGTCAGAAGCTCCGCGCGTGTCATTTGGGCCTCGCATTCTACAGGCCCGATAATGTTCGGAATCGAGAAACCCGTGGCTCTCTGAAGTCCCCTTTCCCCTTTCCACGAAGAACCAACCCTAATTTATCAAAATGGATCTTCGATCCCCTTTCTCTTCCTCTTCTCTGTTTACTACGTTACACGAATCTTTATGGCGATGGAGGCTTGCCGCAGAAAAACTTGCCGTCGCCGGCTCAACCTCCGTCTGAGAGCCAGAGAACCGCGGCGGAGGAACCAAGGACCTCAGCGACAACAATTGGAGCCTAGAGCACGTCGCCCGCGCTTTCTGTGAACACCGCTATGATAAACCTGAGAAGAAGTCGAAGCCGGTGCCATTATCACACGACCGTAGTCATACTGAGCTGTGGTATCTGCACGGATTCTCAGAGAATGAAGGATCGGCCTATACGATGAAACAACTAATTTTGCTATAAACCACTGCATCATCATCCAGTTTAAGATACGTTTTGTTTATTAGCTTTGGTGGTTGATAAATGGAGATTTGAAAGCGGTTTCTAAATTAGTTGAGCTACCTATTTTATCTGTTCTTGAGTTAAGTTGTGGACTTTTTCATCTCTGAATTTTCAACATCCTTGAGCTGGTTAGGTTTAGCTTCTTTTTCTTTAAAGTTTAGGACTTCTTCCATCTTTTGATCTTCATCTTTTCGTAGGTCTTTCAATTCGGTGGCCTGGAATTCTAACGGGAAAAGCTTGCTTCTGGCTCTGTTGATCAAATGGGTCATATTTGGTAAATGAAACCTCACGCTTAGGTAGTGTCTTTGCCTTTCTGCTGGATATTTTTCAGTCTTTTGTCTTTCTACAAGTACTGAAATTTATATAGGTTTTATTTGTTTTGAATCTAATGAGACTTCCTTCCCTACAGATTTTTGTTTACAGGTTAGGTTAGTTCGTATGATTGAAAGACGAAAGTCGAAACTATGTTTATAGCTTCACTCACACATGATATTATTTGTGGGAAGATCCAGATCACGGGTCTCATTCCTCTCTTTGAATTCACTGTTAACGACATCTCAAGCAAATCGACAACGTAAGGATCCTCTCTTCTTATTTATCATGTTTCCTCAGATTATTGAAAACCAACTGTTGCTAACGTATTTTAGCAAAAAATAAAAATAAAAAACTTTATCTAACGTCTGTGTGATTGCCCTCCAGATATTCGATGTCTGATTAGTTGTTGTTTTTCACTTATCGTTTGTAGCTTAGATAAGAAGATATGGGTTTACATGTTCATCACTGCTGCATGTAGGAGCTGGATCATTCATTCTCCAATAAATTCTGGCTCAGTCAAGACATGTAAGCTCCAATAAGTCTTAGTCCCCTGCTTTCATTTGTTTTTTTTTTTAAATAGTTCTTCCCTCTTTTCAGTTCTTGCAGGCGCTCTTTTGATATTTGTAAAGAGAACATTTTTACCAAATGGATGTATATTGCAAGCAATTTATCATTGAGCATAATGATAGTAATTGCCACTCGATTTCCCATTCAGGTAACAATACTCTTTTAAAATAATTGTCACATAATGATTGTTTGCAGGAATAGCCATTACAAAAGAAGCTTTGGGATTTTGGACGGTGAAGTTGTTTCGAAAGATGGGGTGTGGATGCTATTGTTTCCCAATTAGTGAAATGGGTGATGCATGCTATGCTGCCACATGTATTTTCCAAGTCAAAGGGCATTTCTTTTTTAATTTCTATGCTATCGTAAATCTAAATGTCATGCTCAAAGTAGTTGTAAGTGATATCCTCTCTATTATTTCAGAGCACAATGGATACTCCTTTGGCTATGGGAGCTTTCGTTTCAGCAAGATTTCTTAAGTTTCTTCTTAGCACAACGGTTCACAATAGGTATATATGTTCACTTGCATTCTCTTTCGGAATCTTGAATAAATTTTTATTGCATAATAAACTCAGTTGTTGCATAGTTTGAGAGTGATCTTTACCGTTTGCACTTACGCAGGAAAAGCTTTGTGGTTCAAAGTAAGAGACTGGTCTTTGCGGGTTAGGGACGTCCAGTGCATGGATGAGCTGATTTTCTTAGTCCTGGAAGTGGACTGCAGAACAGTGTCTCCACGTCTCCTTACGGTATGTTTTCATATGCTCTTACATTGTTTGTTTAAGGGAAAGTCTCTATTGATCATCTTATGATTATTTTTTTGGTTTAAACTTATAGTTAAGTGCTATATTTAGCCACTCAAAACACATACAAATAGGTAATATTCTAAAATATTCAACTTGGTTAGGACTTTGGTTTCCCTTGCTCCAAAGGTGGTCCACAGACCATCCAAAACCTAACAAAACAATTCCATCCAAGCTTAACCGAAGAGGTAATCCTTTTTTTTTTATGTCTGTTGAATTCAACTTTCCGCATGATCCATTGTTGGTAAATTTTGTCTTCTCTTATTTTTTTTTTTAAATATGGTTGGATCAAGAAACCAACAATGTCTATCTTTTGTTTTCTCTGTCATAAGCAGTAGCTTAGATGCTTGGCGAACCAGCAATGTATTTCTTTTCTCATAGTTGTAACATGGTAGAGGAATAGATGAAGTATGTGCGCGCGCACACGTTGGTGGAAGAAGAAACCATTCACACGTGTAAATCACACCTAGGATAGAGGCAAAAAAACAGTTTGTGTACAGATGATTTTGCAAAAGTTTGATTGATTATCTTTACGTTGCAGGAGAAGATTAAAAAAAAAGAAGGAAAAGGCCTCAAATTTTTCTTCCTTGAAAAAAGGTTCAACACCCAACCAATCAAGACCCGAGAAACAACATGGTCCTTTAATGGCAGCCATGAACTCGAGTGTTCTCACCTGTAGCTACGTAATCTCTGGCGCTGGCTCAGAAGAGCTGAACCAGAAAGTGTGTTTAGTGAATTCATCAGTTGGGTTTGGTTAGAAGAACATACAGTTCCCGGTATCAAAGCTGTCCTAAGAGTTGGTGGTGATGTGGTTAATGGAAGAAGATCCGCCATGGTTATCTTAGCTGCTACACTTTTCTCCTCTACTTATGGATCTGCTTCCGCTAATGCTGGCGTCATTGATGATTTCTACGAAAGATCAAAGCCAACAAAAGTAAAGTCTTGAAACGTTATGAATCATGTTGACATCTCTTAAAAAACCTTTTTATAATGCAAAGTAATCTATTTCTGATGATAGGAACTGAATGATAAGAAAACTTTAGCAACAAGTGGAGCAAACTTTGTTAGAGAATCCACTTTGATTATATGTTTATTTTTCCTTAACACTCTAATTATATGTTTGTTTTCAAATAATAGATATCTCTCTCTATATACAAGAGTTACTTGAAATTTGCTTTTGTAAAAAAATTAACAATATTGACGACACAATACAAATCCAAATTATCAAAAAAAATGTTATCGATATAAACCCCCAAATTTGTAAAAAAAAAATTATCCAGACTCCCAAACTATTAAATTCTTTATAAAAAGTTTACAACTTTCAAAGCCTCCAAAATTTAGGGATAAGTTTTTGAAGGACATTAACACTTATCCAATAACAACTCTCCCCTTTAAACAAATGAAAACGATATGAATTGAAATACCTAAAATATTGTTTTGTTAGATCAAGATAAGTGTTAAATTATAACTAAAAAATATTAACAAATGTTCCACACGAAATGCAGGAAAATAAATTATCAAAATAGATAATAGATACAAATGTATAATTGCAATATTAAAAATTTGAAATACGTATAATTGTAATTTTTGGTATTACAATTTAAAGATAACTTACAATTTAAATAAACTATACATTTTAAAATATTTTTAAAAAATATGATACATTATGTACTTTTTTTAGTTACTAACCCGCCCTACGGGCGGGTCAAATCCTAGTATTGAATAATTTATGTGTCGAGTTCATCGTCAAACGATGTTATTAAATTAAACGGTTGACAAAAATTCAAAAAAAAAAACATACAATAACGGTTAAATCTTTTTTAAGCCCATTATGGGCCCAATAGAGATAAAAAAAAAGTTAATTTTAGGTAGAAACAAAGAACCAAATTTGAAATTTGAAGAGAGAGAGAGTGTGGTGACACTAGAAGCCAAATATTCCCTCTGCTTCTTCCACAAATTCAAAAATCACACACACTTACAGATCGATCCTCCTTCCCTGCAACTACAACCTTCCTCCTCGAGCCTCCCTACCCAGAAAAAAATGGCAGCTCGATACAACTCTTACGATTCTAGATCATCCGTATCTTCCTCAATCCAATCAGATCCATCTTCCTCCGCCGAATTCAAATCCAGCAAGGCCATCGTCAGATCCAAACCTTCCTACTTAACCAAAACAGCTAAACACGATACTAATCCTGGGAACCTCACTTGTATGATGAAGAAGCTCATGGACATGAAGAAATCTAATCCCAAGGGCAAAAGGGTCGAGCTTGTGATTCCCCATGAACTCAAGAAGCTCGATACTGTTCGAGGAGGAGGGAAGGGTGCATTGGGAACGCTGCAGAGGAAGCTGTTCGGGAAGGAAAAGGTGAAGGCTTTGACAGAGGTTAAAGGGAACACGAGGACTCTCTCTATGGTTCTGAGAAGCGAGAGGGAGCTCCTGAGCATGAACAAGGACCAGGAGATTGAAATCTCTGAGCTTAAGTTTCAGCTTGAAGAGAAGAACCGAGAAGTAATTGCTTCATTCATTCACTCCTCTCTTTAAAAGCTCGATTTAGCTGTTTAGGGGTTTTGCTTCAGATAGGTTCATGAAGAGGAGATTAGTATTAATG
This sequence comes from Brassica rapa, assembly GCF_000309985.2. NCBI lineage: Eukaryota > Viridiplantae > Streptophyta > Magnoliopsida > Brassicales > Brassicaceae > Brassica > Brassica rapa. Next base: position 10,362,665 of record NC_024795.2, read on the forward strand.
GGTTTTGGATAAAGTTGAGATTTTTGTTTGTTGTGCAGGTGGAGAAGTTGAAGGATCTCTGTCTGAAGCAAAGGGAGGAGATAAAGTCGCTGAAAAGCGCGCTTCTGTTTCCAGATGGGATGAACAGCGAAATGCAGGAGCTGAATGAGGCGAGGCAGATCATCCCTAACCTTCAGAAGCAGGTTCTTTCACTCAATGGACAGCTCCAATGCATTGCTCAAGACCTTGCCGAGGTACTTTTGCTTCTTCTTTTTGTTTTTGTTTACCTGAATAGTGGATAACATGTGATGTTGCGAGCTTGTGTTAGTGAGCTACCTTAAGTGGTTTTGTAGTGGATTAAGCCTTGTTCTTACACTTGACATTTCATAAACTATAAGTCGAGTCAGTTATAGCCAAAGAGCTAATTTAGCATAAATGGAAGTTCAGGCACAAGAGGGCTCTGGTCTAGTACATTGGGATTTAGATTTGAGACATCTCCAGTAATTACTATCTCGGTTGTTCAATAGTTTCTGTTTCCATTTTGATCATCCATTCTTCTTGTAAAGGTTGATTTAATCAAGGAGGATTAATAAAAGATAATTAATACTTTTTATGAATCTATCATGTAGCTTATGGGACTTGAATCTTGAGTATAATGAATGGTTCACTCTTGGGAAGTTTATTCAGGGCATTGCTGCAGCAACAGTTCATCACTATATATAGCTTTTAGTAGTATTGTCTGATAATAAACACAATTGGGTTCTTTCTTATCAGGTGAAGGCGAACAAGTACATATCAGAAAGCTGTTACTGGCAAGCACAGACTTCTTCCTATGATTCACTGGTAAGCAAAATAGGATCAAAAGTAGGGAACTTTGAAGAGTCTTAGTTTGGAAACCAACAAACATTACTGGCAGGGTCTTATTATTTTTGAATGCATTATATCAGGAATTCAGCTCAGGCAGCCCTGATAGATTGGCTCTGGAAGATCTGAATCCGTGCTTAACCCCTTATGCCAAGATAAAGCCCAAGGTACTTGCTTTTTAACCTTGACAGGCAAAAAGGTCACCTTGTTGGCCATTGGCTCACAAGGTAGACGCGGCTTAAAACCTTTTATATGTCTTTGCACAGGAGTTTGCGAGGGTGGATTCAGCAGAAGAGAGCTTATCGGGGAGAAGTACTGTAACAAATACAGGAGGTAAAGGCAAATCTAGTTCAAAAAGTGTGAAGATGTCAAGGAGCTCAGAGGGAAAGGCAGGACATAGATCAGAAGAGAGCACAGGATGGCATAGAGGTGGGAGAATGTTTTAAGGTAAAACAAAAATGCTTCAACATGTAAGCTTGCACCTTCTTCTTTTTCCACTTTGGTATATGTGTATGTCTCTTGCTCTCATTCTCAGAGAGTAGTATGATTTTGGTAGAATCATGTGGAGACATGATCCGAGACTGAGTTGAACAAGTTAAAAAAGTGTTATGTAAAATAGATGACTTTTTATAATAAGATAAGGTATTATAGATGAAGAGAGATCAGATTTGTTTAATTTGCATTCTATTCTTCTCAATTTGATGACCACATGATGAAATCATCATTAGTTTTGCTGTTAATATACAATCGACGTATTATAACAGAGATCATCAAAGACATCAGACAGAACAATATCTATACAAGTTTTATAAAGAAAAAAAAAGTCCTACTGTTTTACCAATAATCGTTATTTTTTATACAGCTAACAGTGACATTTACCTAAGTAACAACTACTCCAGTACGAGTATACAATTTTACATAACTTAAGTATGAGGATTAGATAAAAGGAATATTGTTAATTTGCCAGGTTCTGGTCAAATGTTGATCCCATGCTTATCGTTAGAACATAGATATTTTTAAAGAAGAACGGTATTCCATCCATGATTCATAGTTATTACGTCTCGTGCTCCTACGTAAGCGTTTCTTGTTTGAACAACGTCAGCCTTTCTTTTCTCTGTGGGTGATTACAGTTTCACAGAAGTTACCTTTCTGCCAATAATTTTACATTTGTTTTTTCTTTTGGCTTTAGTCTTTCTTTATAGGACCAAAAAGAGGGATTGGCAAAGTGAATAAATAAAGTAGTCCTGTTCTTCTGTCCATCCATGAGTTATGATAATTATAATACTTGTAAAACGGAGTTGCAATATTACTTCAAACTATAGTTGAATACGATAGAGAGAGGAGGCAACTGATATTGTAAGTTATTTTTAATGGAACATTATTGTATGCAAAACCCCAAGCTGTTTAGTTTTTTTTTTGGTAATCAAGCTGTTCAGACTTTGTCGGAAGAAATTGCTGTGTCCTAATATACGACGAGACAGAGTGGAATAGGAGATCGCATCTCAAGAAAAATGGAACGACAATTCATACTTTTCTATCACATCCCTCTTCTTCTTTTTTTTACCTTTCTATCGCTTCTGAAAATGCGAGAAAGAAAAAAGAAAACGTGTTAATTTAAGGATTTGTTTCTCTATTTATAGTCATGTTTCTGTTTCGTCACCCTTACAAAACACAATCTGTGGGCATAATTTTGCCATGCAATTCACATTTTTGTATCCATATATCCAGACATCTCTTTACAACACTAACTAACAAAACACTAAATGGAAAAGGACAGGTGTCAGAGAGTGAGAGGAGATTAGGAGGTTCCACGAATGTCCTTAATATCTAGGCCCTGGATTTTTCTCCTACGTGATATGTGATGTAACGCAAACGCGTTCTCTATCTCCTTTTCCTCTTTAGCCCTTCGCGTTACTCTTCTTTTTACTATTTTGCCATCTGACCTCCGTACAAGTTCTGAAAGATATTTAAAACGACATGTACACAGTACACAAAAGTCTGCCAGTTGAATATTCGTACGTGACAGAGATTGTGTATTATTCTCCAAGGCCAGAGTTACAGGGCCAACGCAAATCTTGGAATGGTAAAAAGAATAAAAAGAACAATGGAATTTTTTTTTGTGGGCAATACTAATCTAAATATATGCAACAATACAGCCTATGCATACATTTTTTTTTTTTGGGTAAAACAGCCTATGCATACATATTTACGAAGATTTCATTTTATGATATTTTCCACTTTTCTAACAACAAATCTGAGAAATTTATGATAGATTGGAACTTAAGGTAGCTCAAACAGTGTACGAGCTATTGCTAATTAGTAACTATTCATATAGAGAAGTATTCAGAGTTCTGCTGTAAATGTAAAAATCACTATTTTACATGTTTTTTTTGTCTCTGACCCGAAAAAGAACTACTGCATATATAGGTTTTGAATTCTTTAGAGCATCTTCAATGATATTCTATTTTTCATTATAAAAGAATTTAGAATAAACTCTATTATATAATTTTTTAAAAAAAATAGAGTGTGAACCATTGAAAATGATCTTAATAATACCAAACACAAAAACATCTTATCGATTGTCAACAACTTTTCATTAGAGATACATAATTTGTATCAATCAGATCATAAGAGAGCATACCAAGCGAGCACAGATTTGTTTTCACTGACGATATTGACAACTTAAGGCAGCATACTATATAAAAGTGACCAATTAGTCTTCAACACAAATTGTAATTAAAAAAAAATAGAAAAAGTCTTCAATGCAAATTTCAAAGGTCGATCAAGAAAAATAGTTTTTTTTTGAGTATTTGCAGTGCATATACAAACAAAATCCCTTATTTTGCACGGATGGATTTTGAACTTTCTCGCTGATGTGGTTTTTCTTATTGTCAATTCTGCCCTTATTATCTCTCATCTCTCTCAACTTCTTTGTTTTCTCCGTCAGAATCAACTCTCACATCTCTCTTCTAAATTTCTTTGTTTTCTCCGTCAGAATAATCTCTCACATCTCTCCTCTCAATTTCTTTGTTTTCTCTGCGGAACCATCTCTTATCTTCTCTCAATCTATTTGTTTTCTCTATAGAAACTCTTTGTTTTCTCTGTAACCTTTCATTGTCCCTGATCACGTTCGTGATTACGTTTACTACACCGTTTTCCGACTAAGAGATCTCGAGATCTCCATCACAAACGTCACGTCGCCAACAGCTCCGTCAGCTTCACATACTCTCAATTCTCCTCCATCAGAAACCATGGCCACACTGCTTTCTCTCACTACAACAACAGAATCAAGCCGTGAATGATCAGATTTAATAGCTATGAGATTTGAGGGTTTTTCTAAAATTTTTGTTTTTTGACAAAGTTTTGATTTTTATGAATTTTTTTAATTTTGTTTTTTGGACTCTGATCTTGTCCTTTGTGTCAAAAGTTTTATATTTTCTTCTTCGTCTTCTTATGTAATTAGAATCACATGATGATGAGTGATTGCATGGTGGATACTGTCAATGATGATTGCATATGTTTTATGTCACTTTGCATTCCTCCTTTGACCGTAATCCTCGTAAACTCTTTTTTTAGCCGACCATTAGTCGGAAAATCCAGCTAATAATGATGCTATCCGGATAATTGATATACACTACGTAACTTATTAGAGTTTGACTCTATAATGATAATCGGCTACGGTTCAAAAAATCCAACTAACAATAATATTGTACGGATAATTATTTAAGTTAGCCGACAACTACCATAATAACCATGTAATATGTATAATGTCCGGATAAATTGAAATATAACCATGCTAATTTACGAAGCATATGAAATAATTCATATTTTAACTGTGTTTATTTACGTATCAACTATATGAATTATAGTTAACCCAAAATAAAATCAAGGAAAATAAATATCAAAACATATGTTTATTAGCCGGATAAACTAATTTATAGACTATGAATTATTCTTTTCTTTTTCTATAGGGTAACAGTATCATTTTACATCTTTCTCTCTCTTCAACTTTTACATTTTTCTATCATTGCAAATTTTCTAGTTATCTACTATTTTCTGTGCAATTGACTTTTTTTTTTCAATTTCGGTTTTACTATATACAAACAAAAGCATAAAAATAAATTAAAACTACGACTTCGGTACCTTATATTATATTTATATTCTTACACGCTCATGGAAATGTATTATATAGTTTTTTTCTTCTCATATGTCACATTTGTTTTGGTATGCTGTATCCAGAAGCTTGATATAATCCCATTTTCATTAGTTTATAATAGTAGCGTGTTTGTTTGGAGCACTGTGTAGTTTTATGTTATCAAAGACGAAAGATATCCATGACTTCATAGATTTTAGTGTAAAATTCGATTTTCTTGTAAAAATAGGATGTTCATAAATGACTCTATTTTGAGCCAAAAATGTCAATCAATTAATTAAATTTCACTTATTTAGACAAATTAAATGGTAACAGTATAATTAAAAACAGCCAAGCATTATTTTACAAATTTTGATTGAAATGGTGTTCTCAGTCTCTAAGTTATAATGCTATTTATTAAATACAAGACGCTGTCAATTAAAAATAAAATGACCAAATCACATACTGCTTTTTTCATAAATGCAAATTCGAAAAGAACACGACATATATCAAACATTAAATTAAATTAGTAAGATGATAATTTGATCTCTAACCTCTACAATATGTATATTTTGATCTCTGGTGTTTTCTCAAGAGAAATTTTGCTAAATCTTTCTATAAGTCTGTTAAATGGTCGTGAGGTGGTTGATTGACAGAGTTTGTTATCTTTAGTTTCAGCAAGTAAGCACAACAAAACAGAGTCATTCCTGATCTAATATGTATGGGCAGAAAAGTCTTATATGGCGAGATAGGAATGCAAAACGACACGAGGAGACTCCAAGAACACCGACAAATTTGATTAAAAAACTCACATTCAAGTGAAGAATCAAAATTTCTTTGAGATCCATTAAAAACCGGGACTATGGAGAAAGTAAGCAGCTCTGGTTAGCTACAAGAAAGTAGACAAGTATGGGATGTTTTTTTTTTTATTATAAATCACGTTAAAAAACTTTATTGTACAAAACAACTGTTTAAAAATATTATTTAAAACATCCATTCACAAAAAAAAGCATGTCATACGAACAAAGTAACATTATATTCCAAACGGAACATTTTTTCATGCTACCATCTATAATAGTTCTGTTAATTTCACTAAATATTATTTGAGGGTATTAAACCCTAAGAAATAAAAAAATACGATCTTTATCTCATAAAAGTCAGTAATTTTGGGCTATTTATGAAAACTATAGGAGGAAAAAAAAAACTAATCATGGGAAGCGTAATTAATGAAGAAACAGTAGCTTAGCTACAACTGCCGTCCAAAAGTCAAAGGTCATAGTGGCAATCTTAAGTAAATAAACAGAACAAAATGGGCATTTAATAGGTCCATGACAATTTATATCCTCTTCTTCTTCCTCTTCTTCTTCCTTAACAAGCTTTAGTTTTCGAGTCTTCAAGCAAACCTTCTTCTTCTCTCTGTCCCCTTCCAACAATCTCATCCCCCAATCAACAAATCATTTCAGGTTAGCTTCCCTGATGATCTATGCACACTGCTTTCTCTCTTGTTTCTCATCTCATCTCATACTATTCAATTCCATTTGTTTAAAATTGCTCCTTTTTTTTTTTGTTATTTTAGGCGTTTTGATCATAGGCTTTTTTTGAATCGTAGCTTTTATTTGCTTGTTGATTGTTCGTTCGGTTTGAAGGATGTGATTTTGGGGATTATTAATACCCTAGTAGCCAAAATCAATTTGTCTATGTCTTGTGTTGATTCTAAAGTACCAAACTTTTTACTGATTGATGTAAAAAATCATGACTTGAAACCTTAATTTGATTCTTTTCAATCCAATAGTTGAACCCCTGATTTAGGGTTTGACTTCAACCCTGAAACAGAGAGTGGAAAGCTTCTGTTTTTGGTAATATGAATCTTATGGCAGTAACAAGAGAACCGATCTTTGTTTCCTGAAAGATGCTAGATCTGTTTTTTTTTTTCTTCTGATGATTTGATTGTGACTTGTGAGCATACCTTTTTGTATGTTTGTAGAATTGTTCACAAAGACGCCTTTTTGGAACTAGACTTTTGTTTTTTTCACTTCAATCACAAACTAAAGTTTCTGTCTTTAGTTTCTTTACTCTGTTAGTAGCTCACTTGTCCACTTCCCTTCATTTATATGGAGACAGGTTCGGTTCAAACAAAAGAGAGAAGGACATTAAGATAAAAAGACAATCGATCAGAGACGGTGCGTGTTACTGAGTTATTTTTTCCAAATGCAAACGTCTCAGAAACATCACAGTGCGGCTGGACTGCACATGCTGTACCCTCAAGTCCACTGTTCACCTCAGTTCCAAGTCATAGACAAGAAGAATAAGAAGAGCGCCTTCTCTGATACCACCCCATCTAAAGAAAGCTTCTTCACCCTCGAATCCTCCACTGCTTCTGGTCCTCTTCCTTCCTACGAGTCCCCTTCCGTGAGCATCACATCTGGCCGCAGCCCGTTTTCTCCTCAGGCCTCATGCATCTCCGACCTCCATCCTTCCCCTGAAAACATCTACGAATCTCCCTTGAGTGGTGCGTCTTCTCACGTTTATGATGAAGCTCACGTCAAGAACAAGATCCGAGAGCTTGAGGTCTCGCTGCTGAGTGTTGACCCCAAAGTTGAAGAGTACTCAGGCTTCAGCCCCGCTGCTGGGAAGTCATGGAACTGGGATGAGCTCTTGGCGTTGACTCCACAGCTGGACTTGAAAGAGGTGCTGGTTGAGGCAGCGCAGGCGGTTGCCGAAGGGGACTTCGCTGCAGCGTGTGGGTTCATCGATGTCTTGGAACAGATGGTGTCGGTCTCGGGCACTCCGATCCAAAGGCTAGGTACTTACATGGCGGAAGGGCTTAGGGCGAGGCTTCAAGGTACAGGTGGCAATATCTACAGAGCGTTGAAGTGCAATGAACCAACGGGGAGAGAGCTCATGTCTTACATGGGAGTTCTCTATGAGATCTGCCCTTACTGGAAATTCGCGTACAATGCTGCAAACGCTGCTATCTTGGAAGCAGTGGCTGGGGAGAAGAGAGTCCACATCATCGATTTCCAGATTGCTCAGGGAACACAGTACATGTTTCTCATCAACGAGCTTGCTAAACTCCCCGGTGGGCCACCGTTGCTTCGTGTTACTGGTGTGGATGATTCCCAGTCCAGGTTTGCCCGTGGGGGAGGGCTTAACTTGGTAGGTGAGAAGCTCGCGAACAAGGCGCAGTCGTGCGGTGTACCGTTTGAGTTCCACGATGCGATCATGTCCGGGTGCAAGGTCCACCGGGAGCATCTCGGTGTGGAGCCTGGCTTTGCCGTCGTTGTGAACTTCCCTTACGTGCTGCACCACATGCCTGATGAGAGCGTGAGCGTTGAGAATCACAGAGACAGGCTGCTCCGTCTGATCAAGAGCCTCGGACCGAAACTGGTGACGCTAGTGGAGCAAGAGTCCAACACCAACACTTCTCCCTTTTTGTCAAGGTTTGTGGAGACGCTTGATTACTACACAGCGATGTTCGAGTCAATAGATGCGGCTCGGCCACGGGATGATAAGCAGAGGATCAGCGCGGAGCAGCACTGCGTGGCGAGGGATATAGTGAACATGATAGCGTGCGAGGAGGCGGAGAGAGTGGAGAGACACGAGGTGCTTGGGAAGTGGAGGGTGAGGATGATGATGGCCGGCTTCATGGGCTGGCCTGTCAGCTCATCCGCAGCGTTTGCAGCGAGTGAGATGCTTAAAGGTTATGACAAAAACTACAAGCTAGGAGAAAATGAAGGAGCGCTCTATCTCTTCTGGAAGAGGAGACCCATGGCTACATGTTCCGCTTGGAAACCAAACCCAAACCAGATTGTGTGATGACATGGTGGTGAACTGACAGTGGATGAAGAACAAGAGCACAACACACACATCTGTCGCATGTAAAGTTTTGAGGATGTGCAATGTTGTTTTTAAGTTGTAACAAAAACTATGCAAGTCAACTAGTTATATATATTTGTATACAAAGTAAACCTGGTTGTTGTGGGATTGGGTGTTACCGTGTTAGTAATGATATAACCAAAGCTTTAATTTAACCATTGTTCTATAATCTTCTGTAATACCAGATGAGTCAAGTGGCGGCTGAACCAAAAGGTTATGTAATTAAAAAAAAATATTAAGACCAAATCTACAGGTCAGATTATGTTCTGTCTGATAAGCCTCTAAAAGGATTTCACCAACCCACAAAACCAATGGGTGAACAAAGTACAGGTCATCACCTCCATTTACTTTTATAAGGTTCAAGCTTCCTTTATTGCTTTTAGTTCTCCATATAATATAATAATAACAAATACATAATTATTTCTAAGTGTTGTTTGTCTAATGATCTTATCATTGAATCATCTAATAAGTTAGTAGCAAAACCATAAGACTTGGAAGCAAAGAAGAGAAGTCTCATTTAGTTGAAAACTTATTTTAATTCAAAGAGAGATATTGAGTGACTTCCACTAATACAAAGAAACCTTGGTTTGTGCAATGTTTTGCGGTTAAGCTATTAATTGCTGAGGCAACACCTTTTCACCCTATTGCTTTCAGTCTTCCAAGTTTCAGCCTTTCTAACTCTTTCTGGCAATCAAACTACAAACTCTCTTGGATAATATTATAGTTTTCATTCAAAACTTATCATAATTGTTATCTGTTGTTACCTACATTCATAGCCTTATCAAAACTAATAAAGACAAAAGGATACAAGAGAATATAATTTTTAGTTAGTATAAAAAAGAGAGTTTTCACCTAATGAAATACTTCAATCATTTGAGTTATCTTTATCCTTATGATTAGTGTCTTTATATCTGTCAATATGCTGCCTCTCCTTCCAACTCCTTTTGGATTATTCTCTCCTTCTCTTGCTTTAGACATTTATCTTTATTTATAATTTCCATTTGAGGTAGAACCATATCCCTTTTTCAAATTTTATTAATAAAATAAAATACATTGGTAAACGTTTGAACATGAAAAAATATGCACTAGCCGGTAATTATGATGATGGGCCAAAATCTAATTTGAAAACTCTATGTAACTGAGAGAGTCAAATGAAAGTAATAATTTGAAAAAGAAAAAAAGTCAACAACTTGAAAGCATTTTAGAATTGAAGATAAAGAGGAAGATAATGAGTATGATGAATGTGAAATGAAATGGGTAGTGAAAGAGAAAGAAGAAGAGGGAAGGGTTGGTTACTGTCAATGTTGTGTTAATGCCAATGGCTTGAAATGGCGACGGTTGCTTGAGAATGAGGGAAAAAAAAGAAGTTTAGTAAGTTTAAAACTTCCTCTCTCTCTCTCTTCTTAAACGTCAATTCCTTTAAGGAATGGTCTATCTCTCTCTAAAAGCGTGTGTGTATATATATTAAACGCCTCCATTATCTCCTGTGTATCATTCTTTGAACTGCTTAGACCAAAACTCATATCTATTATACTGCAACAAAGGAGGAGGAGTCTTTGAGAGTAAACATGACCGCAGGAGAAAACCCTTTTGCATCAAACACCTCTTCTCTTCAAAACCAGCTTAGAGGTTCTTTCTTTTCTTCTCTGAGTCTTCTTATTCATCAATCCTTATTGAGGGGTGTGCTGCTTTCTTTTTTTCTCTTTTGCAGAAAAGGACAAGGAGCTATTGGCTGCTAAGGCTGAAATTGAGGCTTTGAGAACAAATGAAGAGCTCAAGAACAGAGAATTTGGGGAGGTATGTAAGTTAGCATAAACATGATAATTCCCATTTGTATGTTTGTGATGATCTCTTCCACTATGTCTTACCTACAAGTTTTCTTGATCAATGTTATGTTTTCCATATTTAAACACTTATAACAAGTTTCTTGAGCTCTGCTGACGCTACTTGGTTGTGTGTTTCAGCTCAGGGAAAACGTGAGGAAGTTGGAGGAGAGACTAGGAGTCTCTAAGAATCTTGTTGTACAAAAGGTGCATTTACACTCAAAGACTTGTCATCTTTTCGAGTGATAGAATGACTAGAATAATAAGTTAAGATTATGACATGATTGTGGAAGAGCAGGAGGTAGAGATGAAGAAGCTAGAAGAGGAGAAGGAAGATGCATTAGCGGCACAGGACGCCGCAGAGGAAGCACTGAGGAGGGTTTACACGCACCAACAGGAAGATGATCCTCTACCCCTTGAATCAGTTATTGCTCCTCTTGAAGCTCAGATCAAGTTTCAAAAGCATCAGGTCTTGATTTCAAACTTGTTACCATCTCTCTTCTTGTGTGTGTTACAAACATCATGTATTGACTATAGCTTATTTTGTCTGTTCACAGATCTCTGCGCTTCAAGAAGACAAGAAAGCGTTGGAACGGCTGACAAAATCAAAAGAATCAGCGCTTCTTGAAGCAGAGAGAATCTTGAAAAGTGCACTTGAACGTGCTTTGATTGTTGAGGAGGTTCAAAACCACAACTTTGAACTTCGACGACAGATTGAGATCTGCCAGGTAACAAACACTCTTGTAATACAAATTTAGCATTATTCAGAGAAACATTTAAACCTGTGGCTGGCTATAAAAGCAAAGAAAACTTTGCAGGAAGAGTACAAGTTTCTTGAGAAAATAAACCGGCAGAAAGTGTTGGAGATTGAGAAGCTCTCTCAAACCATTGGAGAGTTAGAGGAAGCAATCTTGGCAGGAGGAACAGCTGCAAATGCAGTTCGAGACTATCGTCGCCAAATCTCTCAGCTCAATGCAAGTATTCTTTTATTTACATTCTCACATTTGTTTTCAAGAAACTCACAATATTGTTTTCAACATCAACCAACAGGAAGAGAAGAGAACCTTGGAGAGAGAGCTATCCAGAGTCAAAGTGTCAGCAAGTAGAGTGGCTCTTGCGGTTGCTAACGAGTGGAAAGATGAGAATGATAGAGTTATGCCTGTTAAGCAATGGCTTGAAGAGAGAAGGCTTCTCCATGTACTTCTTTTCACTTACACAACCTATACACAGTGACTGGTCTATATGGAAAACTGAGTGTTGTTCTGTTGAAATTTGTGTGTATGTGTGCAGGGAGAAATGCAGAAACTGAAAGATAAACTGGCTGTTTCAGAGAGAACAGCTAAGGCTGAATCACAGCTAAAGGTGGTGGATGAGTATATTATTAGTCTTGTGGTGCAAGTAAGTGTAGTTTCTAATGCTTCTAAGTAATCTAATACAGGAGAGGTTGAAGCTGAGACTGAAAACCATAGAAGATGGCTTGAAGAGTCCAAACATGTTTACTGTCTCTCCAACAACTACAAAAGCTGAAAAGTCTGGCAAGATTTTAGGATTCTTGACTAGTGGTGTTGGTGGATCAAAGAAAAGATCTACTTCTCAGCCAAGAGGCTCACTTACAGGTAGAATCCATGCTCTAAATCAGCCGATCAACAGAGGTGAAGAAAGAGATGGAAAAGAGAACTCAAAGGTTACATCAAACGGATTAACTAATGTGGATGAAGAAGAAGAACAAAGGAAAGCTGAGGCAGATGGAAATGAAGATATGGTGTCAGGGTTCTTGTATGACAGGCTTCAGAAGGAAGTAATTTCTCTAAGGAAAATCTGTGAGAGTAAAGAGGGTACTATAAATGCCAAAAATGAGGAAATCAAGGTACACTGATGACTGAACCTTCTTATTCTTGTATCATCTATTTGACAATATGAAACCTTACTTAATTACAAGTTAATATGCATATGTACACAGATGTTGTTGAAGAAGGTGGATGCTCTAACGAAAGCAATTGAAGTGGAGACAAAGAAGGCAAAGAGGGAAGCTGCGGCGAGAGAAAAGGAGAACGCATTGGCGATCTTGAATGAAGGGTCAAAACGATGCAGAAAGGCAAACTTACCGAGAAGGTTTGTATCTTTCTTTTGAGAACATACAAAACAGTTAAACATCAAGATAAAAATGATATTTATGTGTGCTATGATGATATGTTGTGCAGCCGCGTACACAAGTCATGTTGAATATCATGTCCAGTAGAGGAACAAGATGCTTATGAGAATGAAGATATCAAAAGAATATGGTCTTAACTTCGGTGTACATACTAAAAGAAAATGAAACTGAAGCTTTAATGAAAGAAGAGATGTGTGCGTTTGTTATCTCGTTTGGATTGTAAATTATGTTTTTAGATACTGAAGCAATACTACTTATCTCTCTTCTCCTATCACCTTGTTGAGTGATTAGCAATTATCATGACAATCTAAAAGTAAATCATAGTCTTCTCAATACAAGCAAAAAGATTTGAGAATGAAGTAAACATTATATACAAAAATAGACTAGTTCTCTTTCTCTCAATAAGTGAGAAGGAACCATATAGAAAAATATCAAATATCAAACATCAATCTAAAATCTCTATTTACATGGACCTCTGTGTAAGGTGATGTTGCCTGCTGTGTAGACTCGCAAACCGTTGGATGAGGAAACGAGTTTTATGCCTCTTTGAGTCTTGGTGGGAGAGCATTGATATGGTTTAGGAACAGAGAGTGGTTTGATGGAACAAGCCTTTTCTAGGTCAGGAATTGCATGGAGATGAGAAGGAAGATCAATGGTGAATTGTCCCAACGCATTTGTGACAGCTTTGATCCATTTAGATCTCTTCCTATATCCAGTGTGGCACTTGATGCCAACCGTAGCACCTATATGTATAAGAAGTGAGAAGAGACTAACACCATGACATGGACTAATCTACTCATTGCTACTTGTTTACAATACTTACCAGGAATAGGTGAGGAGGAAGAAGAGAGAAGAGATGCAGTGACAAGGACGGAGGAGAGTTTGTCTTCGCCGTAGCCAGCCATCTCCACCATCTCTTTTCTGTTCCATCTCATTATTTCCCCAGCTGCTTCACCCAAAGCCAACATGAATACCAAAGTCAAGCTGCTACATAATAAGAACCTCATCTCCATTTTTCAAAACTTTATAATATGCAAACAACTAGGATAAAAGGATATGTAAATGCAACAAGCAAGCATGTGTGCATATATATAGACCCACAAAAAGATGATGGATTGGTTTGTATTAAAATTTTAAGGATATGATGCCCTTAAGTTATTTTTTTATATAAATTAGAAAGGCTAAAACATCTTCCTTCATTTGACATTTATCTTCTCTGGTCAATTTGGCAGACTTTTTAATATATATCTCTTTATTTTGTTTGTCTAATCTTTGTTTCCTTCTAGATTTTCTTAATAATATGTTTGATATAGGTTTTGCGACGTTTCTTCTTTTAAGTTTGGAGGGATGGTCAAAGCTGCCCTAGCTGTTTTTTCTTTTCTTCCAGACATTTGCATTATCAATTATTTTTCTTCTGGGTTTTGGTGGGTTGGTAGCTATATCTTCAATGAAAAATACAAAAAGTTTATCTGGATGATGTGTCTTTGATGATTTACTATAATTTAATCTTTTAATTGAATGTGCACCATTAGAATTAGAGACAAGATCTAATCAATTTTTCTCATTTAAACATAATTTTTTGGATAAGAACCTGTGTTTACAGATGAACTTTAAAGTAACAAGACATATTTACCAATTTCTTTTAAAAATATTATCTTATTTTAAAAAAAATTCTAATATTTATGTTTTTGTTGATGTATCTATGTATTATTTAAAGGTTTTTTTTTTTTGTTTTTTCTCCTCTTCAACTACATTAATTTATCATAAAAAGAGCGAATAATCAATAATTGTTGGTAAAATAATATAAACAAAAACATTTCATATCAATACAAAAAAAATACATTTAATAGTTTTAAATATTAAAATTGTAAGAGTTTTCTTCTTTCGATGATTTTTGGCTATTATATTTAAATATTATGAAATTAGGTATTTCGTCTGTGCATGTAAATATAATTATTTTATGAATACTTATTAGTATATGCATTATAAATTTAAAGACTTGTATAATTAGTTATATTTATGCTTTTAATCATTCTTTTTTTTTAATTTTTGTTCTCATCTCATTTCTTATTTTTTAAACACCAATAAAATCTATAAAATGAGAACTTGATCATATATCAAACATAATAAAGTACAAAAGTGAACTTTTGCTCTTTTAATCCTCTTTATCTATTTAAACCAGCAAAAAAAAAACTTCAAAACACAAGACCAATTAATATTTGTAATTTACAATTTGGCCACTATAAATCAGTTTTGTAAATAATAAAGAGAAAAAGACTAGGATAGCACTAAACCAAGTTTTTGTTCCCAAAATAGCATTCAAGGCTCAAAGTCACAAAAATAGGTTTCATTAAAGAGGTAAATATACACTTATACCCTTTGGGTTAATTAATCTAAATCTTAGGGTTTAGAGTTAAGGGGTGGGGTTTTAGAATTAGGGTTTAAAATTTTATAAAAAATAAATACTAAAATAAAAAATAAAAATTTTAAAAACAGTTTCAAAAAGTATTTTTAAATTATAAAAAGAAAATTTGAAAAAAAAACTAAAAAAAATTTCGAAAAAAAAAATTTCAAAAAAAAATTATAAAAATTTCGAATCTGAAAACATATAATCTGAAACTATAAAATTTTTTTTTTTCATTTTATTTATTTTTATTTTATTTATTTTTGTTTCTTTATTTAATTTTAAATCAAGGGTATTAGGAATATTTTACCCTTTAATAAATGTTTTTTTGTGACTTTCTCCTTCTAGTGCTATTTTTAAGACATAGGGGGTGATTGGTAGTTGCTGTAGGTGCTGTCCACAGCCCTATTTATTTCCACAGCACTAAATTCAGAGCAATCAAGCTTTAAATTTTTTTTTGAAACCACAGCTCTTAAAATATCCTACAACTGTACAAGTGCTCTGCAGAGCCAAATATCCAAAGCAATTTTTTAGTGCTTCAATAAAATTCTACAGCAATAAAATCTAAAGCCACAGCAAAAAGTCTACAGATTTTTTTCTACAGCAAAATATTTAAAGCTACAGCCATTACCAATCGGACCGATAAACTTCAAAAGATGCTATTATTGACAATTGTCCAATAATAAAATATAAATTGTTTTTTAAGTAAAATGTCAAATATAAAATATTAATTTGGTAAATCAGTCTCAAACTTTATATATTGACAAAAGAAACCCTACTCTGTTGGGGTTTAATTGTAAAACTTAACCTTCCTATTGTCGGATCCGAAAGTCTCTCTCTCTCTCGATTTTGCGTTAGATGGCTTCGTCTTCTTCATCATCTCCGACGCCGGATGCTGTGACCGCGATGGACGAGGAGCTGACTCTGATAGTCAAATGGAGCGGGAAGGAGTACACACTCCGAATCTGCGCCGACGACTCTGTTGCTGAGCTGAAACGTCGCATCTGCTTTCTCACCAACGTCTTGCCCAAGCGCCAGAAGCTTCTTTACCCCAAAGTCGGAAACAAGCTCTCCGATGACTCTCTTCTGCTCTCTCAGATCCCTCTCAAGCCTTCTCTCAAGATGACCATGATCGGGTCCTTCTCTCTCTTCCTTTTTATGCCATTTCGTAACCCTAATTTTACAATTGATCATGTGAACTAAATGGATTGAAAGTATGGATTTTTCAGTACTACGGAGGATGATATAATAGTAGATCAAGTAACATCGGATGACGTTGTTGATGACTTTGAGCTTGGTAAGGAGGAAGTGGTGGATATTGAGGACAAGGAGATTAATAAGCAGAAGCTGAGGAGGAGAATTGATCAGTACAAGGTCTGTTCTGAGTTTTGTGTATTCAAAGTTTTGAACTTTAATACATTTGAATGTCTCATTGGTACAAACATCTTCTCCTTCAGTGGAGATTCGTGGTCTGTGTTTCATGTTCTTGGATTTGGCTGTTAAAATCTTTAGTTATCGGTTTTGTTGAATAAAGAATGACTATTAGCTCGTGAATGTTTGTGATTTAAGCCTTTTTCGTTCAATGTAAGAGTAATGAATGCTTTGTGTCATTTTTCTCAAAAGGTTCTTCATTTGTTGTGTGATTTTGCAGATTAAGCTTGTTAATCCATGTCGCAAAGGCAAAAAACTGCTTGTTCTAGATATTGACTACACTTTGTTTGATCACCGTTCCACTGCCGAGAACCCGTTGCAGCTTATGCGTCCCTGTAAGTTGTAGTGTCTATTATTCATTTCTCGTATCCATTTGATTGATGAGTTATTATCTGACGATTGTCTGGATTACCTAAATGCAGATCTTCATGAGTTTCTTACTGCTGCTTATGCAGAATATGATATCATCATTTGGTCTGCCACTAGGTGATGCTTCTCTTTTGTTTGATAATTTCTTCTGAAATCATCTGTCATGTCATCTCTCCATCTTCTTTCAGTTATTTGATTATCCGGTTTTGGTTTCTGTAGCATGAAGTGGGTTGAGTTAAAGATGGGAGAGCTTGGTGTGTTGAGCAATCCAAACTACAAGATCACAGCCCTTCTCGACCATCTAGCCATGATCACAGTTCAGTCAGACTCTCGTGGGATCTTCGATTGCAAGCCACTAGGTTTAATTTGGGCACTATTACCTGAGGTACTATTATCCCATCACCACCACCGTTACTTGTGTTGTTATAATCTTTATTCTCTTTCTCATGGATTTGATTTGTTGTTATATTGCAGTTCTACAACGCCCAAAACACCATCATGTTCGATGATCTGCGAAGGAACTTCGTGATGAACCCTCAAAACGGTCTTAAAATCAGGCCGTTTAGGAAAGCTCATGTGAACCGAGACAAGGATGACGAGCTTGTGTTGCTGACTCGGTACCTTCTGGCAATAGCAGAGCTCGATGATTTGAGTTCCTTGGATCATAGCAGATGGGAGACATTCACAGAAGATAGCGTCAAAAGGCGCAGGCACACTTAAAACTTTCTTAACCCTATTGCCGTTGTTTAGATATGTTGTTGTTGCTGGCTACTTCCTATGGTTTATGGTAACTTTCTTAGTATATTCACCTTAAGAAATTTTCTAAAAACTATAAGGTTTCTTATTATAGGATTCAATGATTTGATTGTCTAAAAATAGAAAGAATAGATGGCCTTAGAGAGTAAAACCAAAGACATGAACGCAAAACATGGTTACCCTCTGGTTCATTATTTGGATTCTGGAAGACCAAACATCGAGATGATCAACATCAATCTCTCGTTCTCTCTCTCTCTCTCTCTTTCTCTGCTTCATTACGTAAAACAAAACAACATTTTGTGTTGAAAGATGATAAGAGCAGATGCTCCGGTGATGCCTCTCGAGACTCCTCCTCGGAGCAGTGAGGTTGGAGAGATAGACACACGTCCTCCCTTTCAATCCGTTAGAGACGCCGTTAGTTTGTTCCGTCAAGTTAGCTTCTCAAAGCAACAACCACCAAGTCTCTCCTCCTCCTCCTCTCAGGTACATTCATTCTTCTCTAGCTTTTTAACTCTCATTACCATTTCTCTGAACTAGCGTTCTTTCTTCTATAAGGATGCAACGGATGTGCCAGATAAAGTGACACAGCTTCTGTTAGCAGAACAAGAAATGAATAGAGTCCATCTCTGTCTTGACAGCTCTGTCAAAGCGAAAGCACGAGCTCTTTCTGATCTCGACTCAACTCAGCGAAAGGCCGCTGACTTGAGGGATAAACTTGAAACCACCAAACAGTCAAGAAAACGTGCGATCCAGACCAAACACACCATAAACCAACGGTTAGAGAAACTGCAGTCTCAAAACCAAGAAACAGAGAGCGTAAGAGAGAGTTACATCTTAGCCACCGCAGAGCTGTTCATGGCTAAGGAGAAGCTTTCGGAAATAGAACAAGAGTTCAGCATCTCCGTGGAAGAAAGGTTATCTGAGCTTCAAAGAGCAGAGGAAGCAGAGTGTTCATCAATGGTTAACTCCCAAAAGATCAATGAAATGTTAGAAGAGATAGCAGAGATGCGTGACACTGCTGAGAGATTGAACTCTGATGCTGATAAGAAGAAAGAGGAAGAGGCAAAGATAAAAGAGAAGAGCTTTGATGCGAGAGAGACTTATGCTGAGATGAAACGAGAGGCTGAGCAAAGGCTGGAGGATCTAAGAAGCGACTGTGACCCTGAACTGAGGAAAAAGATAGATGAGCTTGCGGAGATATCTGCTGAAAACCAGAGTTTACAACGAGAGATCAAACTTGCTCGTGAACTCAAAGAGGCTAAGAGTGCGATGCAAGAGATTTGTGATGAAGAGAGGTCATACAAAAGCTTGGTGATATCACTCACGGTGGAGTTAGACGGTGTGCAGAGAGAAAACAGAGATCTGAAGGAGAAGGAAAAGGAGAGAGAAGAAGTTGAAGAAGAAGAATGGGTAGAAGAGAGACTTAAGGTTGAAGAAACCATGCGTGTAGCAGAGAGAACAAGACAAGAAGCGGAAGAGACGAGGATGCACGTGGACGAGCTCAGGAGAGAAGCAGCAGCAACACATACCGTGATGGGTGAAGCAGCGAAGCAGCTGGAGATAGTTAGAAGAGCGGTGAAGAAAGCGAAAACCGCAGAGAAGAGAGCTGTGGAGGACATGACGGTACTTACTGAAAAGAAGGAGAGCTTGACGCATGATGATCCTGATAAGAAGATTAGAATATCTTTGAAAGAGCACGAGGAGTTGAGAGGGAAGCACGAAGAGTCAGAGAGAATGGTGCAGTACAAGGCGGAAACGGTTGATGCTCAGCTGGAAGAGATCAACGAGAGCAGAGTAGAAGGGGAGAGCATGTTGGAGGAGAAGATGAAGGAGATGGAAGAGGTAAAGGAAGCGACTGATACTGCGTTGAGAAGCGCAGAGATTGCAGAGGAAGCACACTGCATCGTGGATGCTGAACTTAGAAAATGGAAACCAGAAGAATTGTAGTAGATGATGATGTTGATATTTAGGTACAAACTACATTGACAACAAAGATACAATAGTTGTAGTGGAGACTAAAGAGAAAGAGACATTTCAACTTGCTTTCTAATATAAACTCCAAGAAGATGATGATAATACAATATGCTCAAGAAAGTGACTTCAAATACAATACATTCAATATGAACCTCTCTATATATGTAATTTCTCCAGTATATCGCTCATAAAATGTAACACCGTGTGAGAGCCCAGACCACCAGTCCAATGCAAATGTGGTAGATATCCCACCTTGCCATCAGCTCAGAAGCACTAGACGATTTATCTGTAACGCCAACAAGAAATCTACAATCCCCAACTGAAGGATCTAGGAAGGTGACCATACCAAGCCCATCAAAGTCGCAGCTCTTCTCATTTTGCATCTGCAGCTGATAGTAACTGTTGAAAGCATATGAGATATTATCCTTCTCCCCAAGCTGGCTGCATGATCCCCCGTCGTTGAGCGTTGTGCAATCCGCTTGACTGCAAGCAAGCCTCAAGTGGTCTGTAACTTGGGTCATGTCCTTCTCTGGGTGAGCCACACACCACCTGGAAGGTAGGTACTGAACATTCTCCGCATTCTTGAGCCCTCTGTTGCCTAGTCCTAAGTTGAGACGATACTTAGCCTGTCCATCAAAAGAGAAGATCCCCCAGTGCCTTTCAAAGTTACCAGGCAGTGTGCTCTTAGCTCCTTCGTCAAGCAAACCGAAAAGATAGACATCCATAGGAGGTGAGCCAGGCCTGAGCGGCGTCCCTTTGTTGCTCAACAGATGGTTAATAAGCCCTTGGTTGAAAACCCGCGCCGCAGTGAGGTTAGCACCCACTGCTCCATCCGTAGGCCAACCAATCTCCCCAATAACTATAGACATTTGACCATACCCAATCTTGGCGAGAGCAGAGACAAGAGTGTCGAAGTTCCCATCAAACGCATTGTAATAAACATTAGGCCCATCAAGAACCGGGTGACTACTTCCCTCGAAAAACGCAAAGTCTTGCGGGAAGTCGGAGTTTTGATAGAGACTAAGGAAAGGATAGATATTGACAACAAAGGGGGACCCATTTGAGTTTAGAAACGAAACCAACTGAGTCATGATCTGCGTTAGCTCAGGCCTAAACGTCCCTTGAGAAGGAACGTTAGACTCATACGCATCCGCGTTGCAAGGAACCACCAGCTTCACATAGCTAGCTAGATTTGCTTTAACCAAAGACTGCTGCAAGTTAACCATAGCTGGGACAACATAGTTCTGATACGCACCGCCGTAACTCGTCAAGAACGGCTCGTTCCCTACAGCAACGTACCTACACATTCACAAAGATTGAAACTTTGCAAGTGGGTGAATAGCCTAAGAGCATAAAGATTGAAACTTTGCAAGTGTGTGAGCATATAAGAACATAAAGACGCATACTTGGTAGAAAATGCTATACCTGATATCAGCGCCACCTTTGCCCATGAAGCGAGAGAGGTTCTGCTGGACGAAGAGATCGGAGCTGAAAGTGGAGAGCAGCTCATTGGGAATGCTGATCATGACTTGGATTCCAGTGCCCATTAGAGCTCGAAGTGCATCTGGGTTTGAATCAAAGAGCTTTACTTTGGTTATTTTGTTTGCTTTGAGGAGATCCACCACTGTGGAAGGTCTCAGCTTGTGAAACGACAGCGTTCCCCAGTTCACGCCGATTGCGGAATGAGCATGATGGGCTGCGAGAAGAAAGGAGAGAGTAAAGAGAGCTACACCGCTTCCCATCTTTCTTTCTTTTTTCTCTCTCTGAGCTCTCCTTCTCTCAGTGCCGACTGGAGAAAGATTTTATACAATTTTCAACAGCTTTTTTTTCCTCTTTCTCTTGAAGTGGTTGCGTGCTGTTATTTATTCACGTAACTGCACGCAGTGCAATCACAAAACACTGAAACGCCAGAAAGTTGCTAATGAGCTACGATACATTGTAATTTTAGGGAAGCTCGATAAAATAACTCAACTAAATTTTGTTAAGAGTTTTAATACCCAAATCTTTAAAAATTTCTTAAAATACCATAAGTTAGATATTATTTTTTAAAAATAATCTAAACATTGAATTTAGGATTTAATGATTACTGTTTATGATTTTATTATTTAGAAGGTGGAGTTGAGTTTATAAACCTCTTCTTAAAATCTTGCATAAAATATGTTACTAAATTGTTACAAGTTACATATCAATTATTCTTATATTAGTGTAACACATTTTTGTTCTCAAATGTAAAAGCAAAAGAGTATGGAGACTATTTCTTTCAACAAGATTAAAATAGAAAGTTTATGGACCCAAAAATAGTGTGTTTTATTTTAGTGTATGGATTTCTTTGTTATCTACTACTTATCTTTCATGTTTTCCAATATTTTTTGTTCATTTAATATGCTCTTAGTTTATTTTATAATCGCATTTTGTTGTGTGATTGGTCTACGGAGCGTGTAGGTTTCCTATTTCACGTACTTTTATGTATTAAAAATGTATTTATCTATGTACCCCGAAGTCGAGGTTTTCTTAAAAATGTATTCATCCAATGAATTGACCCTATGGTCTGGAAACTGCATGTGGTTTTCTAAATAAATAAAATGCCACACAGTGCTATTATTTAATAAGGAAACGCTAGAAAACTTTTGACAAAACAGGTTGATTGCTTCGTTGGATTTGCTGGAAATTAACCGCCTCCATCATTTATAGAAAAAGCAAAGAGAATCTGCAGAATTCGATTTCTTCAACATGTCTTACGCTTATCTCTTCAAGTATATCATCATCGGCGATACTGGTAAACTCCTCCATCTTCGTTTCCTTTTCAATCCACTAGGAGGATTTGAGATGGAATCGAATCATTATGATCCTATATATATATATAGATGTGTGTGTTTTGTTGCTAAAAAAAACGATAGATCTGGATCTAGTTCGTTAGGAAATTGAGAGATGAAACAACCGTTTTTAGGGATGATGGATGTTGATTGATGATGATGATGCAGGAGTAGGGAAATCATGCCTTCTGCTTCAGTTCACGGACAAGAGGTTTCAGCCGGTGCATGATCTCACCATCGGTGTTGAGTTTGGGGCGAGGATGATCACCATCGACAACAAGCCCCTCAAACTCCAGATCTGGGATACCGTACTCTCTTCCTCAAGCCTTTGAATCTCGTTTTCATGAAATTATCATTGGTCTTTGATTTGTTCCCCTATTCTTGCAGGCTGGTCAAGAATCATTTAGGTCTATTACAAGGTCCTACTATAGAGGTGCTGCTGGGGCTTTGCTTGTCTACGATATCACCAGGTAAAAGCACTTGCCTTTTGTTATCAAGAATTGGCTTGATCGTGTTTCTGTGTAGTTGTAGTAGCTAGATGTTGAGGATGATCTTCTTGACACAGTGATATAGGCTGTATTTGTTGAAATTTTCCTTTTTTTTTCTGTTAGAGAACGAGAACTAGAATTGTCTGTTGCGGGTGAAGATACTGACAATATTTGTTCACACTGTTTGCAGGAGGGAGACGTTTAACCATCTAGCTAGCTGGTTAGAGGATGCAAGGCAGCATGCTAATGCTAATATGACCATTATGCTCATTGGGAATAAGTGTGATCTTGCCCACCGAAGGGCTGTCACCACTGAGGAAGGTGAGCAGTTTGCAAAGGAGCACGGTCTTATCTTCATGGAAGCCTCTGCCAAGACTGCTCAGAATGTCGAAGAGGTACACTAACATCCATGCATTCCCCCCATGTTATCGCTCGTATCCTTTCTCTAGTGTCCCGTCGTGTCCCCTCCAGTTCATATATGAGAAACAATAACGTATAATACCAGAATTAGATTCAGGCGGCGCCAGAAACCATAGCTTGTTTCACTCTTTACACCTTACACCAGTAGAAATGCTAATTCATGAATTTGATGTGTGTTTTTTGAATCATTGCTAGGCATTCATTAAGACAGCGGCAACAATATACAAAAAGATACAAGATGGTGTGTTTGATGTGTCGAATGAGTCATATGGAATAAAAGTTGGATATGGAGGAATCCCGGGGCCATCAGGTGGAAGAGATGGATCCACGTCGCAAGGAGGAGGTTGCTGCGGCTAAGATAGGGAGCGGTGTCTATAACCTCATGTTAAAAAAAAATCATCACATATGATGTAAGCAAAAAAATTATCTACGTTTTTCAATAGAACTTGTAAATCGTTTTGGGTGTTCGATTCGGTGACTGTGTTGTGGTTGATTTCAAAGACGAACTATTCATTTTATCTAAACGAATGTGTTTTGCGTATCTAAGAATGTATGATTGAGGTAGGAATGGTCAATTCGCATGACAATCAATACAGTAGTGTGGTGTTAGTTCACAGAGAAATGGTAACTGGCTGGTGTAAGTTCACAGACAGCATGTTGTCGAAAATCTTGTTTAGTATAAGTAAATTGGGTTATCTCCCAAATTGTGATAACTTTCATGTTTAGATGAGCACACTGAAGAAAGTTGAAGCAGACTTAGAACATTGTAGAAGAATCTTTACTCTTAAGTCATAATAAAATTGCGGCCGGGAAGAGTTATGATCACACATCAAACTTGATGATGTTTTTGTCTCCCTGCATAGTTACCGTAAGATTGCAACACTGTAATGTAAAAAAACAATGATATGCTTGGACAAAAGAGAATCGTAAGTATGTATTACGATATAGCACTTGAGAAAGGAGGTCAGTCTTGAGATCATCTTTCGTTTAATCCATAGAAAGGTGTTCTAAAATTGGAGATACCACACATTCGGTTCTATTGCAGCCTGATTCAGAGAGTAAGAGCTACATGCCAATGATCCAATTCTGAGTAAAACGGTGTTGTAAAATCATTGTCGAGTACTCTAGTTGGAATAAGTCCAGAGTTCGAGTTTGGCTCTCTACACACAACGTGTTTGGGCAGAGAAGAGAATCACATTCAGTTGGGTCCATGCAGTGTACTGTCAATGTCAAATGTTACCGGCCTGGCAACAACGGTTCAGCTTTACCCAATGCAGAATATTGAAAACCTCTCTTGTTGGTTCCTGAATCAAAAAAACAACTACAAAATATCTTTGCATTATTCTGTCTACATGTCGACTAGAAATATCTTCCTTGGATATCTTTTTATGGGAAACAATGTCTTGTCCTTTCTGAAAATGATTCAACATAAGAAGAATGGGAGATAAAATATCTTGTAATAATTTATATTCGAAATGATATTTGTATTTGCTTTTTGTTAAAAGAAACTCGTTTTCTCGTATTTCTGTTGGATGTTCACTTATCAGTTATCACATTACACAAAGCAGAAAAAATATCTTACAGACAATTTGACAAACTAAAAGCTTAACTGTTAAGGTTCTGCCCTCTTAAGGTCTCACAAGTTCAACTTAAAGTTAAGCCTAGATGATGATACCATTTGACCATTGTCTAAACTCCTAACCCCCAAAACCAAATCGTCGTAGGTTGTGGCGCTTTATTACAATCTCTCTTTAGATACTATATGTTTCACAAGACGCTACATACTTATACGAAGATTAGTTTAGCGTTTTGCCCTATACGAACAAACCAACCGAATCAAGTTCGTTAAGCCAATACAACAAGTCATCATCCCACGATTTACATGGTTTATAACTATAGTTTTTAATGCCAAGACAGAGAAGTCTAATCAGAACAGATAAGGACCAAGATCAAGCAGTAAAAACTAAAGATTAAAGTCAGAAACTATGTGTATAGAAGTAAGAAATAGGAAGATAAAGAATAGTGGGGAGGGTTAAGTTACGTAGGAAGAAGACTCACTAAGTCACTAACTTGCTGATGCGTGTGTGAACAAGTCCATACGCTTTGTACTTTTTCCACCATCGGTCCATAATAAAGCTCAAAAGTTTCCGTGGACATAAAAGAAAAAGGTATCAAACTTTGTTTACTTTCTCTAGAAGAAAGAAAGAAAAGATTTCAGTGAAAATGACAATAAGATTTTTCCCTTAATAAGAGATTAAAAGCCAACTCAACAATATAACAATGTCACAGTCATTATTTTCCAACAAACAATGCTTACCGTAGAGTTTTCTTTTTAATACCAAAACGAGTCACAATAGATGTCAAAAAAAAAAATAATAGAGTCGCAATAAAGCGTGTTGTCACAACATGCAAGCATATATCATTGTTACCCGAAGAAAACCGGAAACCGAACATTATATATACATTAGCACGAGATTACTCTAGTCTTTGAATTAACAGAAGGACCAATAATAGATAATGGGAATGTATGTTCAAAAATTATAACCCTCCCGGTTTTATTTACAACACATTTTTCTAGATTGGGATACGGAGAGCGTACATATTTGAGTCAGTGTCCAACGTCATACTCCCAGAACCTTGTGAATAGAAAAGCACAAGCCAAAAAAGAGAAGGTGCCAAAGCGATAAGGATCAATTTCCTACCACTCAAAAAAACTAATGGTGAGAATTAAAAACGAGAATAAAGACAACAACATTGTCCTCGATGAAGAAATAGCCAAAAGCGCAATCTATGTCACCTGAATAAAGACCAGATTGTCACTTTCAAATGAGTCAGCTAGAAAAAGATAAATATAGAGAAAGATTCCCAATATTATTTGCAGTCGGCCTGGTCTCGTTTCGAACAGAACATGTGAAACTCAAATGGATTATAAAAGATCAAAGGCACAAGTATTAAGCATTACATACACTATACTGATAAGGGCTCATTGCATCAAACTGGCGTCACTTTAAACAATTTAAATTTAGTTTACCTGCTCAACCAGGCAAGATGGCCATGAGAACAAATCTCAGTGAATGTTTTTTTTTTTTTTTGATCAAATCAGTGAATGTTTTTTGTTATAAAATATTAGATGGGGAAATGAACTGGTGCTTAGTTGGAAAACACAAATCTTACAGGAGGGAAAGTCCAAGGAGAAGAAGAAAAAAAGGCAGAGTTAACAGCCACCACAAGATATTGATTTTAATACTGAAATAAATCCTTCCTTGCACTTATCTTCTTTTTCAAACTAAAATCAAGAGACCTTTTTTTTAACACCAAAATCAAGAGACCTTAAAAAAAAACATTTTAAGCCACATGAACCATGTGTTCAAAGCTTATCTATATTATCAAGAGCAAATTTTAAGATTAGATAAATATTGCAGTATAGTGAGTAAATGAATAATTTACCAACATGAGGATAAATAAATTTAATTAGATACATTTGAATACACGGATGAATTTGAAAATCTGTAGTATGTGAAATCTACACTTTTTCATTTTGGTATGTGTGTGAACCATGTGATATGTAAAAATGGAACTAAAGCAACCTTTTTATGATATTTTCTCTCCGTTTTAGTCAAATATTGTCCTTTAAATCACAGCCAATCAGGTTTCTTTATAATATGCAAACACACAAGCATCATCTTCTCTCAAACACACAAACATATCTTTTCTCTCAAACACCAACATTTCTATTCTCTCTCTACTCATTTTTTTTAACTGAACAGAGAGAAAGAAAACAATGGAGTTAACACTAAATTCCTCAAGTTCTCTAATCAAACGTAAAGATACCAAAAGCTCAAGAAACCATGAAAGCTCCTCCAACATGTCGTTTGCCAAAATGAAGCCACCAACTTATCAATTCCAAGCAAAGAGCTCGGTTAAAGAAATGAAGTTCACTCATGAGAAGACCTTCAAGCCAGAAGGTGAAGAAGCCACTGAAAGATGGGAGAAGCTCCACGTTCTCTCCTACCCACACCCCAAGAACGACTCCAGCGTTCCTGTTTTCGTCATGTTACCGCTGGACACGGTGACAATGTCAGGGCACTTGAACAAACCAAGAGCCATGAACGCTAGTTTGATGGCTCTAAAAGGAGCTGGTGTGGAAGGTGTAATGGTTGACGCTTGGTGGGGATTGGTGGAGAAAGATGGACCTATGAAGTATAACTGGGAAGGCTATGCCGAGCTTATACAGATGGTTCAGAAGCATGGTCTCAAGCTTCAGGTTGTTATGTCTTTCCATCAATGCGGAGGAAACGTTGGAGACTCTTGCAGGTAATGAAAGGCCTATAATGAATAAGATCTTGTCTCTTTATTTCTAGCTTAGCTAATGGTTTGTCTCCTTAAAAAAATATAGTATACCCTTGCCACCATGGGTGCTGGAAGAGATCAGCAAGAACCCTGATCTTGTCTACACAGACAAATCTGGAAGAAGGAACCCTGAGTACATCTCCTTGGGATGTGATTCTGTCCCTGTCTTAAGAGGAAGAACACCTATCCAGGTCTACTCAGATTTCATGAGGAGCTTCCGTGAAAGATTCGATCATTACATAGGAGGAGTTATTGCGGTAAGCAGATCATGAATCAACTTCATATAACATATGAGAATTATACATTGACCTAATCATATTGTATCATCATGTTATTACAGGAGATTCAAGTGGGCATGGGACCTTGCGGAGAATTGAGATACCCTTCATACCCTGAAAGCAACGGAACATGGAGGTTCCCTGGAATTGGCGAGTTCCAGTGCTACGACAAGGTATGTTAAGACATGACATGATGAGAACATCCAAACACTTTGTTCTAAGATCACGATACTTCTTGATTATGCAGTATATGAGATCGTCCCTTCAAGCATATGCTGAATCAGTCGGGAAGACTAACTGGGGAACAAGTGGACCACATGACGCCGGAGAGTACAAGAACCTTCCGGAAGACACTGAGTTTTTCAGGAGAGACGGAACATGGAACAGCGAGTACGGAAAGTTCTTCATGGAGTGGTACTCAGGGAAGCTACTTGAGCACGGAGACAAGCTCCTAGCTTCAGCTAAAGGAGTCTTCCAAGGAACCGGAGCTAAGCTATCTGGAAAAGTAGCCGGTATCCACTGGCACTACAACACCAGGTCACACGCCGCTGAGCTAACCGCTGGATACTACAACACAAGAAACCACGACGGGTATCTACCAATAGCTAAGATGTTCAACAAACACGGCGTTGTCCTAAACTTCACCTGCATGGAGATGAAGGACGGTGAACAACCGGAGCACGCGAACTGCTCGCCGGAAGGTCTGGTTAAGCAAGTGCAGAGCGCGACGAGGCAGGCTGGAACAGACCTAGCGGGGGAGAATGCGTTAGAGAGATACGACTCGAGCGCGTTCGGACAGGTGGTTGCAACGAATAGGTCGGATACGGGAAACGGGTTGACAGCGTTTACGTACCTGAGAATGAACAAGAGGTTGTTTGAGGGTCAAAATTGGCAGCAGTTGGTGGAGTTTGTGAAGAAGATGAAGGAAGGTGGTGGTGATGGGAGGAGGAGACAATTATCTGAGGAAGACACTACAGGAAGTGACCTTTATGTTGGGTTTGTCAGAAAAAGCAGGAAGGTTGAAGAAGCTTCTTTAGTGTAAAATTTCCACTCCACATAGGTACACATATAGTGTGATATGAATAATAAATAACAAAGCAGCATACTGTTTAAATCTTTTAGAATGTGCAGAAAGAAAAGATGATGTATACTTATGCTATAAAATTTTCATCTTCAAACTCTCGTCTCATTATAATATGCTATTTTTCTCTCTTACAATCCTCCTCTTTTCCCGATCCTCGATCAATATGCATTTCTTGTGAACTGAATTGTCTGGTAAATTTTTCATATGAGAACACATCATTGTTTGTACAACAATTGCTCATCAGAGCAAAGCGCAAGAAATTATTACCAACATCCTGGAAATCGTAATCGACAACAATTGAAATTGAAACAAAGAGCTTTTCAAAACAATTGGATTACCTAGCTATATGTACCTGAAGAAGTTGAAACAACATCATATTATTATATCCTTTCCATAACCTAGTTTTCCGCCACTATAAATACATCTACTAACACACTCGTTATTCTTCTTTTTCTATCCTTTTCATACCACAACAAAAATGGGCGGTGCATTCAGTTTCCTTGGAAACAAACGCACTCGATTCTCATTTGCCGATAGGGAATGGCCAGAGAATTTCCCAACTATATGTAAGTCTGCATTTTTTTCATTACACATTTTTTTGTTTTTACATTCATATAAATACATCTACTAATAAAAATTATGGGGTATGTTTCTTAATTATGTTTTAATTTTGAGGACTGTTTTTACAATTACCTGCTTGTATTCTCAATTTGATGCAATGTTTTTTTCAGTGTGCTTATCCAATTTGTGAAATGTGACTGCTCTTCTCTTCTTTGAACGCTCTTTTCACCAGTTATTTACATCTATGATGTTTTCATATTAATTTTGAAGTATAAAATCTATTGTTGTTATCCGTAGGTACATATATAGTGTGGTATGAATAATAAACAATAGAGAGTGAGAACAAAGCAGTATAGTGTTAAAGCTTTAGAATTTTCAGAAAGAGAAGATGATGTACAACATTTTATATGACTATGTATGCTATGAAATTTTCATCTTCGAACTCTCTCATCTCATTATAATATGCAAATTTTTTTCTTACAATCCTCTTCTTATCCCGATCCTCGATCAATATGCATTTCTTATGAATTGAATTGTTTGCTAAATTTTTCATATGAGAACACATCATGGCTTATACAACAATTGCTTCTCGGAACAAAGTGCAAGAAATTATTATCAACATTATGGAAATTGTAAGTGGCAACAATCGAAATCGAAACAAAGAGCTTCCATCTTCGAATCAATTGGAGTACCTAACTAATGAATGGGGGAGGAGGAGAAGAAGAATCGGCGACGGAGTTCTTCGATCAAACCGCCAAGCTCTTTTCTCGACGGAATGGAAAGAGGAGAAACGAGAAATGGATAATACGGAGCTAGTGATAAATGCAGAAGACGATGGAGAATAAGCCGTAGATTGCCGCCATTTGGATTTCTGCATCTCTTTTATGGTAATTTTTCGGTCATTTCTCCTTAGAATTAATTGCAGGAGAAAATCATATGATGGGCATGTGCCAATATTTGAGAACAGTCCCCATTTTAAACTTCATGCGTTAAATCAAAAATAAAATGTACACTTTTTTTAATTAGAAATTGCAAATTCATCCTTCACTGCTCCATTATTACTAATTCTCTCCAAGTTCTCTCTCTCACTAAATCAAAAGTAACTAACTAACGATGCTGTCATCTGAAGGTTTCTCCTTAACAGTTTCAGATTTTCTTTTTGGCTCTCTTTTTCGTTTGTTCATGATGTTACGTTATGTTGTAATCCTAAAACCCCTGGTTCGATAATATTCCTAGCCTAATAATGTATGGACTGACAAGTGCGAAATCGTCTTGGTTTCTTTTCTTGCTCTAGCCTAGATTTTTGCTGGGAAAGAGGCTGGTGGTTTGGAGGAGGAGAATTTAAACATTGGGTTCAAGGAATCTGTTCTTGAGGGTTATCATTTTGGTTTTGACAGATGTGTTTCGAGGTAACTTCAGCTGCCCACTGTTGCTTGCCAAGTATGTAAGTATGGATGATGAAACTTAATTGTTTGTTTGACCTAGGCATGTCAGTTGGGTTGGCCTGCACCCAAATGGGTGTGCCCAATTGGGCATTTATTTTACTGGGCTCAAAACACCCATACGCATATTTAGCCCACACCCAATAACACCCAAACCCAACTTCACCCAACACCCAGCTGGACAACCCAAGCCCGCCCATTTATAAGCAAATCTGTATAAATTCAATATAAGTTCAATTTTAATGTCTTTGAAATTTTTTGAATACAAATGTGATGTAAAATAAATTCAATAGACTTCAGTTTTTCATAACTCTATGTTTTATGTAAAAAAAATTATAACTCTCTGTTTTATGTTTAAAAAAAAATTATAACTCGAGCAGTAAACACATCATATATTCTCGCTCTACAGAATCAATAGCTGAAGTACAAAAAGATGTAAAAACAAAAGTAACACCAAACAGATAACCCTCATGTCCTGAAGCAATTAATAGAACCTTCAGTGCCACCATATCTCATTTGAATACAATAAAAAAACGACCAGTCATTGGAATCATACCTCAATTCAAGTCTATAGACTCTCCACTCTCTTCTTCTTTCTCCTTCTCTTTATCCTCTTCTTCTTTCTCCTCTTCTGTCTTCTCAACAGACTCATCACCTACCAAAAATGAGAAAGGAGCAGTTATCATGGTTGAATAAGTCTGAAGAGAAAGGATCAATCAAAGAGAAATAATATTAGCAAACTGTGTTTCTGAATCCAAACAATCTAAACAATTGCTCAGTTAAGAGAATAAAACTAACGTATGAAAGTTTACAAGTACTCAGTTATGACTATAAGATAGAAACTCAGAGAGACCTCATGAGTATACATCAGCAACTCAGAATGAAGCTAAACCCACAACAAAACTTAAAACGATACATTTGAAGTAACTCAGGAAACCCAAGTAAGCAAGCACATTACCATAAACATCATAAACAAAACGAGATTCATCACAAAACTCACAACAGAGAATCATGAAACGAGATTCATCATCACCATCATCACACAACCAAAACTCAAAGTTATAGAAACATAAGACCAAAGCTAAAACTCGAGAATCTTACCTGAAATTGCGAGAAGAAGAAGTCACACGCCAGAGAAGATGAATCCAGAAGAAGAGATCGCAAAATTTATCTCAAAATTGTAAGATGTTACGACGGCAACGTTGAAAGGGATTTCCCTTTTTCAATAAAAAAAAAAAGAAAAAAAAATATGTATTGGGCTAACCCAATGTTTAACTGGGCTGAACCAAATTGTCCATGGGCAAACTGGGTTTTTAGCCCAACTGGACCAAGAAGTATTAGGGCTTAACCATAACCCGCCCAAAACAGTTTGGGCTGGGCTACACCCATGGGCACCCAACCAGTTGACAGCCCTAGTTTGAACCTTTCCAAGTACGCTGGCCTTACTCCCTGAGGAGCTAAAAGAGAATCTGATTGATGAAGAGGAAGCAAGAGACAAGTTTCAGAAACTACATAATTCATTGCATGCTCTCTCAACAGATAACGCAATCAAGTTGCTCTATGAAGTAAAGGAAGGGGAGTTGGAGAAAAGGGGCGTGGCTCTGTCTTGGGGACCTTAATTTGTTTCTGAGCTAACTTCTTTTTTGTAACACCTCCTAAGATTGAACTTGAAGTGAGCTGCAAGGATTTGCGGAAAAGTTAAGGATGCTTGTGATTTGCTTTCTTCTGTTGTTCGTCCAGTCTTACTTGTAGTTGAACCTCGTCATTGACAATATACTGTCAGTTCATTGTACATTATATCTTGTTGGGTTCTGTCAAGTTGATCCATATCTGGATTTTCATGTCATTTTCTATTTTGAAAGAAATGTACTAGGAAGAGGTGTTGTTTTCACACGTTGGACAAATGTTTTGTTGCTTCTTCTCTTACATGGGTTACAAAGATCTTTTGTTACACTCAGGAATTGACCTTTATGTGGGTTTTGTGACAAAACTTTTGTCAGAAGTAAGATCAGTGATAAGGTTGAGGAGGCTTCTCTAGTGTAGATTCTCACCCACATAGGTACATTATACAGTGTGGTAATGGATAATAAAGAATAAAGATATCTCAAACAGTATGCATTTTTTTTTTGTCTCTTACAATGTTATATCAATCAATCAATCTGGGTTTCTTGTGTATACATAAAAAAAAAACAGAATTTGGTAAAAGTTTAATACTTTCAAGGATAAGTTTATATAATGTCAGTTTTGTACAGGATCAATTCATATCTATAATAACTGTCAGATTTCTATATTATCTTTGTTGGGGGTTTGTGAAGTTGATTCAAATCTGGATTTCTCATGTCATTTTTTCTATTAAAAGCAATCTTAGTGGGAAGAGATGTTATTTTCACACGTTTTTGTAACAAGAAGACAATGTTTTGTTGCTTCTCTTACATTGGGTTACAACGATCTATTGTTAACACACATTGCTTACTCTTCAACAACCTCTATGTACAGTTTATAAAACCAGCCTTGCTTATAAAAACAAGTCTAAAAGAAGTGGGAGGAAACCTGTATAGCCTTGCTCCGTAGCCCAGATCTATTATTTATTTACTTATGAGATCTCGACATTGGTTCCAAGTGGTTCGTTTACCTTCACAAAAATCTCAACGTAGATGCAAATTTTTGAGTCTCTTCTCTAGACGTCTTTCTATCTCGTGTCATCCAAGAAGTTCGAGGTGAGATTCATGGTTGCTGACTATGTCAAAAGCTTTTGCCACAGTAACTACTCACAAGGGATCATCGCCGCCGCCACTACTGTAATATGTTTGGGTTTGAACAGCCTTTGTAGCAGCAACTCTAGCAGCATTAGCTGCTCGGTTTGCGACCATCACTGCTCTGTTTACTCTCTCTTCCACTTTCACAACTTCACGTGCTTTCTCTGCTGCTTTCCTTGCTTGCTGTAAACAGAAGAGAGAAAAGAGATAAGGGTTAAAACTCATAAGCGTGATCCATTTACTGGATACATTGTGAAAATACAAATTTCTTCAAGATAAAGATTAATAGGCTCTACCTGGACAGTGTCTAGAACCTTGGAGTGACTGATGGAAAACGATGAATCGGGACGGGTTGTCTGCTCGGTAGGACAGCTGAGAACACCGTTTTCCCAATGCCCAGCCTGTGTCTCACCGTTCCTGAATGTGTACATACCAAGCCCTTGCCTTCTCCCTTCATGCCACGCTCCTTCATACCGATGTCCGTTTCCAAATAGATACACTCCAAAACCATGCATCCTGTCTGCAAAGTACTCTCCAGCATATGTATCGCCATTTCTGCAATAGGGACATACATGGCTTTCAAGTCAGATGGGTAATCACTAAAGAAGGGAAGATGATGCAATTGCTTTACGATCAACGCTCAAGTCAGCAACAAAAAAGGTGAGGGACGCCTAACAATCCATCATCAAGAACTCATGATAGAACGTCCCCACTAGCAACATAGACATGGACCTACTACAGCCTAACCGTAACGACAAAGTCGAGACAGAACCAAAACTTTTCAGAAACCATAGTTATTTACCAAAACCATTAGACATCAATAACATGTGGCCTTAAAGTTCATCCTTATACCCAAAAGCTCAACCATTTCTACAAACTTAAATGACTCTATAGTGTTCGAGCCAATAAGACAAGACAATGCACATAGCTAACAAACAAACCAACTTAAAAACTGATGATTATCTCACCTGAAATGGTAGTGACCAAGACCATGTTTAACACCCCATTTGAACTCTCCAACAAATCTGCTACCATCCTCAGAGGTATACACACCACATCCATGGCTCTGTCCATTAGACCACTCACCAGCATACACATCCCCCGTATAAAACCTATAGATTCCAGTTCCATGTCTCATCCCTTGCCTGTATTGACCTCTGTACCTACTTCCTTTAGCCCACGTCTCAACTCCAAAGCCATCATACTTCCCATCAACCCAATCTCCTTCGTACTTACCCTTCATCGAATAGTAATAAACTCCACTCCCTGAACACTTCCCCCTAAGAAACTCTCCCTCGTACACATCCCCAGAGCTGTACTTCTGAACCCAAGAGCCGGAGTTAGTCTTCTTCTCCGTAACAGGCTTTGACCCGATTGACCAAACAACCTGTTTCGTCCTCTCTTGAGAGGAGGAAGAGGAAGAGGAGGAGGATCTTGTGGGGCTGAGGGAGAGCAAGCGAGCGATGAAGAGACGAATCGAGGGTAAGTGAGGGAGAGCGAACTTGAGAGAGATCGAGAGGATGAACGAGAAAGCGATGATGGAGAAGACGAAGAGGAGGACGACTCGGACACTGATTAACAGGAAGAAGATGTAGAGAGGAGGAACGGAGAGAAGAAGCAGGAAACGGAGGTGGAAACATATCAAACGAACTCGGATGACTTGACGGAGCAGCTTCTGATTCGACGGAAGAGACGATGAGAGAAACGACAAAAGACCCAAGCTTCCACGGTCGCTTCCTCCTCCTCCGCGGCGGAAATCGTTAAACGGATGAGAGGATTGAGCCGCCGCCGCTGCAGGCCTCTTTTGCGGAGGCGATGAATCTGGGATTTCGACGGTGAGATGGCTCTGGGCTTGCGATTGGTTATAAGGGTTTGCTCCAATGGCGCTTCGGTACGTGGGTTTCTCTGGGGTTAGCGTTTCGGGTACTTGAAGGGGGCGATGATGCTTAATCTTTGGTTTCGGATCCAAATCGGAGGAAGGTGGATAACTGGCGGCTTCTTTTCCGATGAACCGCCGTTCTGCTACAGTTGAATTCTTTAGATGCATTTACATACAGAGTCTGGAAGGAAGAAGGGTGGAATCGAGATTAGGGTTCTTAAGAAATTAGGGTTTCTGTGATCAGAAAGACGCGAAATGATGATGATGATGATGATGATGATGATGAAGAGGAGGGGATCTCTGTTTTGAAGCTAAGGTAAAGAGAGGGTTGGTTAAATAAGTCCCTCGCGTTTCGGTTTATTTACATCTTTGCCATTCGTCCCCACTTGATAATTAAGTTTTGTTTTTTATGTGATTTGTTAAATCCTTCACCTCACTAATCATAGAGTATTATTCTGATAAGATACCAGATGACTCCCCTTTTTTTAGTGTGATAAATTAAATGCTTAGAGATTCAATGCTCAAACATTTATGCCGTGCATAAAAGTTTAGGATTCAGGTTGGTGAATTAATTCTCTCCTATTTAAGACTATTTTAGGTCATTAATATGTCAATAACTTGTAAAAGTGGCAAGAGAATTTATCTAGATGCTTTTGTTGAATTGTGACTAATACAAGGAATTTGACTTGTGCAGTCTGCTTCTACGTGGCTGCCATGACAAACATCACAATTTTCATGTTTTTAATTACACAGTTATACTACTTATATTGTTAATCAAACATAACACATCAAACCTATTATTAACATGATGTTAAAAAAACTTAATAATATATGTAGAATAATAGAAGACTGGCGATTTCGCATATTTTGACTAGTAATTAATAGAATTGTATTTCTATTCAACCATTCTAATAAAGACCTTAATTAATGAAATATAATATTGTCATCTTGCCGCCCAAGCATAGATAGCAAGGTGATATTTGGATTTGTGAAAAGCCTGAAAGGTAAACTGACTTTTTAGTTTATATCCCTGATAAGAACAAAATCTGCATATATATTAAAAGTTAAGAAGTAGAACCATATGTGTCATCAGATAGTTATGTTATATGTTTTGTATGGATTAAAGACATTAAGATAAGTCCAAGTAAGGTCATAAAGGCAACTTCCGAATTAATAATCTTATTATAAAAATAACAAAGGCCTTAAACATTACTCCTACAATTTAACAATGAAATTGAAAAACTTTACTCATAGACTGGTACCTAAACAAGAAAAAGTCCAACGACGATTTTTAATGGATTAAGATGGGATTTCAACTCCCTATATTTATAATCATACATCATATTTATAAATAATAGACCTTAATTAATAATAAACTCTAAAGTATGAATTCAACAGTTAAAGGATCTGAATTGGTATGGTAATACAAAAATCGCAATTAACAAATAGAGTTTTGAAATAAGAGAAACGGTCATCAATTCAATCAGGAATATATTAACCGTGTCATGACTCTTGACTTAATTAGATTCATGATCACAGATCGGCCGTTTAATTTGATAACTCTTTTTCTTCTAGTTTAAGTAAAGGAAGATTAGCATAAGGGGTAGTACTGTAAATAACAAGATGATAAGAGGAAAGATGTGTCACCTGATGGTTTGAGATGGTAATCTATAGCCACGTGTCACCAATAAAGCGGCTATCTACAAATGCCTTGAGACGATAGAAACGACACCGTTCAAAACCGATCCAATGAGTGGAGGGATAAGTTTAGGCAACTTGACTTTCTAAATATTTATATTCTCATATCATCCAAAAGTGCATGTCTTTATTCTTTTTTTCTATGGGCTCCCAAACGCATCTTTCCAATGTAGATAGTTAATTGTTATCTACATTCAGACAGAGCCTTGCAAAATAAAAATAAAATCTTGAAGTTGTAATGATGGAAAGGAACAAAGCTAAACGACGAGATAAGGTTAATAAATGTGGTTAATATAAAATTCAGAACGAACAATTGCAAGTACAACGTAACCTAATAATAAGTTAATGTGTTGAATTATCAAGTGACTGATTATATGTATATAGCATATTAAAATGATCATAATAGTTCCAAATCAATATCTGACTCAATAAAACTTGATTAGAAAAATTGTGTGTTTGTTTTCAACGGGTTGTCTCTATAATACGTTTTCAATGCACAAAAAAAAAGAACAATTTGTTTTTGTTTTTGCTTTTGGGCCTTAATCCAACCAAACTATCCGCACATAAATAGATGGAGCAGATTCACATTGAAGAAAAATGGAAGTTTCGTTCCTCGCCTTGATTAACCTGACCAGATAGCGAATCATAAGCCTGACCTGAAGTTGCTGCAAAACAATTTGGTTGTGTTGGGATTCATCAGTGGTTACGTCAGAGAATCCGTCATGAATTGAGTCATGATTTGATGATGAAAATCAAACAAGATTGAGTAATTTAAACCAAGACAAGAACGTCATATTAGGAAAATAAAATATTATTTTTATGGAGATATGAAAGTCGACAGGATCCTGAAAATATTACTTTCATGGAGATATATAAGTTGCAAGTATTTTGGAATATTTCCTAATAGGTTTATGAAAAGGGACTAATGCCCTAATCCGACTAAGTTAACCTAATAGACTCCTACTATATAAGATGAGCTCGTGTGTACTTTTTCTCCTTTGTCCAAGAAAAGATCTAACTTGGTTTGTGAGCTTTGGTTGTGAGAAAATAAGAGGTTGTATATTCTTTGTACTTGAGATTATAGTGGATTACCTCTTGCCAGACCCCAGTGAATGTAAATCATTCTAGGTGAACTACTAGATAAACAATTTCTTGTGTCCATTTTCTATCTTTTCCGCATTCTTCTTCCTATCTCTATTATTCTACAAACTCAACTTTTTTACTTACTTCGTCGAGTTCGTCAGAGAGTGTATCAGCGAGTTTGTGTGTTTGATTCTGGTTCTCGAGTCAAACAGCTTCGTCGTTGTGGTTCAAGAGGTTATGTGTCTTGTTGTTGAAGCATATGCAACCTGAAATGGACGTTTTATCGGATCTCGTATGCGGCCCAAATCATAAAGAGCAACGTATATAGTGTCGTGGATTACAAAATACTGCAGCATTTTGTGATAGAACTCTCTCATCAAGTCATCAACCTATAGTTTATTCCCCAAAACGGCAGCGTTTTGTTGTCACCTCAATATAAACGCCGAACCAGGAAACTTCCTAAAGAGGACAAAGCATCAGATCACAATTCGCGCGAGTTGACTCACTAAACCATCTCTTCTCTCTCTTCAATATTATTCATAGATTCCTTTCGTTATTTCAATTTCACATGAAACTTCACTTGTCTATTCTTTTGGCTTTCGTATATTCTTCACACGTGTCAACTAATCATCGGAGTTTCCGGCGATGCCCCGTCGATTAAACGACAGCGTTCGTGGTCGTTTCACCTCCACCGCTCTCCTCTTCATCGGTCTGATCTCTTGTCTTACCGTCTACGCCGTCTTCTTTAATATTCTCCGTCCCCGTCCCCAAGATCACACACTCGATTCGGCCGTCCGGTTCACGGACTCGCGAGATCATGCCCGTGTAGACGGCGGCGGGTGTTGCCGTGGAGTGGCTAATCTGGAGCTGTGGGGACCGGCGGTGAAGTGGGGGACGGATTTCAAGTTTGAGTCGCCGGGTGAATGTTGCAAGGCGTGTAAAGCTATGTGCAGCGGTAACGACGGGCCTTGCTTGTGCGATACGTGGGTGTTCTGTGGAAACAAAGAGGCTTGCGGGCCCAAGTTTGGAGAGGTGAGGCTTATCTCTTGTGATCGAAGAATCGAATTGTGACGACGTTTATTGATTTGATTAACTGTCCTTGGATCTTGCCGCCTAAGTGTTCGACAAAATGCTTGTATTACCAAAAAAAGAAAAGAAACTCGGTGATGCGCAAAAGACACTTGCTATCGATTCAAGTTAACGTGAAGGTTTTCTATGTGTTTTGTTTCTTCTCTGCGCAGTGTTGGTTGAAGAAGCAGAAAGATGTCTTGGTGCCTGATCGACAGGAAGGTGGGCAGAAATTTATGTGGACTTCTGGGCTTATCTTCGGACAAGGCCAGGTAGTCTCCGTTGATCGCAAAGTTGATGCAACAATGAGTTTCATTAGGTTTACTACTTCACGAAGTTACTTAAATTGTGCTCTCAGTTTCCTAAAAACATCTACTTACTCAGCCTGTTTTGTTTGGTTTTGTCTACCTGAATGGATGATAATAACTGTGCTCTGTTCCTCAAGATTCATAAGATTATACATTCAATTTGTTCTGAGTTTCCTTCTAATCTGTGATGATAACTCCTCTGCTTTCCTTCGTATCATGACAACAAAAATAGTGTTTGGGATAATACTGATTAAACTGTCTTGCTTCTGTTAGGGCATTGTTGGTTTTGAGACTGACCACGGTGTACTTCATGTCAAAGTGAGTGTATCTTAGTTTCTTTGTCTTTTTTGTACTCCCGAAGGGTAAGTTCCAGATATGACGTGGATGCTTAACTTTTTTTGCAGCTTCACCCTGAGTGCGCTCCTCACTCAGTGTACTACATTCTTAGTTTGTTAACTCAACGCCACTGCGCAGGCTGCCAGTTTCATCGGGCAGAGAACCGGGGATCATATTGGGACTCAGAAGGCTATCATATAAACAATGTAAGATACCTTTCACAGATTTGCCTTTTAAGTATCAGATGGCTTGCCAGTATAGAATCTATACTATAGATCATAGCAGCTAAGCCATTTTCTCATAGTATACATATTGATTCTGGTGTTATGATCTCAATTTAATAAACTCTCTGATATTTGATTCATCTATTTTACCTTTTATTATAAAACATTCGTTTTTCTGTATCGAAATTCAGATGTGTGATAGACTTTTAGCCATCTGATTATACGTTTTATCAGCTAATATCTCTTTGATATCAAACATCACGCGTGTGAATCAATAGCGACTGACTGCTGGTTTAAACCCACATTATAGTTCTATGCTGGCTCTGGTTTCAGAATGTATCGAGTATGCTTGTTGCTGTTTCTACCAATTTAATTTCCTTTGAATTGCTTGTTCGTTTCGCGTGTATAATGCCAGACACAACAGATTTTAACTGGCCCATAAACCGTGACTGGTTTGATCGCATAGTAACAACTGTGATCCATGTGTTATGCCTATGATTTCTATCAATTTGATACTCTTGAGCCTTTTGGTTCATCTGATTGCACATCTTTCTTCTTATAGAATGTGCATCTTCTAAAAGATTCTACACTGTAGAGTTTAATTGCTTTTATCAACTACCCTTTTTGTTGCTTCGACCGGTTCATTTTTCGTTTTAGTTTGTTGATACCAGCACACTTTTTATTCTGTAAATGAACATATATTATGCTTGTTATGAAAAGTCTCATCCTTTCTCCACGTTCCTGCAGGCTCCCTACGGTCCACCATACGCCATGATTCAAGGCATACTCCAGCCCGAGGGAAACATCTTCACGCCAGTCCCAACCGAGCACTGCCCAACCATAACCCGTGGCTCTGTTGCATGGGTCGGATCAGGACCAGAATTCTTCATCAGTCTAGCAAACCACCACGAATGGAAGCAATCTTACACTGTATTCGGATCTGTTTTACCAGAAGACATGGACGTTGCTGAGAGGATTGCAGGTTTACCAACAATAGCCGATGTCTGGAACAGCGTTAATGTCTCTGTCCTGGAGAAACCGGTGTCGTTAACTGTACGGAGAATGA
Organism: Brassica rapa; assembly: GCF_000309985.2. NCBI lineage: Eukaryota > Viridiplantae > Streptophyta > Magnoliopsida > Brassicales > Brassicaceae > Brassica > Brassica rapa. The sequence continues at coordinate 10,404,279 of NC_024795.2, forward strand.
AGTCGGGCCAAGAACAAGCAGAGCCCGGTTCGTGAAGAACAGTCGAGAACTCAGCTCAGAATAGTATTGTTTTAACCTTTTTTTTTTTCTCATTGTGCATAAAATAGTGATGCTACGTAAAACGTAAACAAGCCTGGGAATATTTTTGCATTTAAATGGAAGTTTATGGTTAATACTAATATTTCCAAATTTTCCAAATTCGTAAACATTAAACCGGAGGCAAACCAATACAAACTGAATAGATTAAAAAAATACCAAATAATTTGAAACAAAACCGTTGGTTTATTTATGCTTAACCGGTAAATAGGGTTTGTTAAACGTATGCGGCGGAGGTGGAGAAGGTGCGTCGGGTGCGCACACGTCACCCACTCCACGGCGCACTTTAGTACAACTCTTTAACCGGCCACCTCCTCTCCTAACTTTTCTAACCTACGCCTCTCCTCCGCCTCTTTATTATCCCTAACCCACCGCTCTCTCCCCTATCCCTAATTTCTTCTTCTCCGCCGCCATGTCAACCCCCGATGGATCTCCCGTCGCCATGGCCGTCGATCCTTCCACCGCCGTCACCGTCGCGTCCACCACGACCAGGAGAGTCCCGCCTCCGTGCTGGAACGACGAGGAGACTGCTGCCCTCGTCAACGCCTACAAAGACAAGTGGTTCGCCCTCCGCCGCGGGAACCTCCGCGCGGCTGATTGGGACGACGTCGCCGCCGCTGTCTCCTCGCTGCATACCCTCGGAGGTCCGGCGAAATCAGCGATCCAATGCCGACACAAGATCGAGAAGCTTCGGAAACGTTACCGCGGCGAGAAGCAGAGGTCTCTGAACCGGCCAGGCAAGTTCTCTTCCTCTTGGGATCTGTTCCCTATATTGGATGCGATGGAGTTCGCGCCGGTGACTCCAACCGCCGTGGAACCGTACGATCCGGATCTGGATAACGACGATGAGAGTAACGGTTTAGATGGATTTAGGGTTAGGTCGAAGAGGTCTGGGAAATTCGATTCGCCTCGAGATGGGTTTGGGGTTAGATCTAGGTCAAAGAGTCAGATGAAGATGTACGGCGGTTTCGATTCAGATCACGACTCAGGAGGTGGGTTTGGGTTGAAGAGGAGGTACAATGGTAACCCTAAGGTTAGTGGTGACTTCGATGCTGATTCTGATGAAGAGATTGTGTTAGTGCCTAAGGCAACTAGGCTTAAGGGCTCTCATGGGAAGCCTTCTTCAGGTGAGTTTGGTGGTGGGTTTCCGTTGAAGTCCTTTGGTGATCGGAGTTTCGCTTCTCATGGGTTTAAAGCCAAGAACTTTAGTAAGCCTGAAGCCAATTTCTCTCCGGAGATGGATTATGATGATGAGTTTGATGAAGGGTTCAACCCGAGGATTCAACACTCTAGGAGCTCGTCGCGAGCCAATGGTTATGGAAGAAAGGACGGGAGTTATCCCCGGAGCAACAACACGGGTGTGTCTAATGGTTATGGGTCGTCGTCTAGGTTCAAGCACGAGCAGATGAATGCAGCAGATGTTGAGTCTGACCCGATTGATGAAGTTGTGTCTTCGGTGAAGATGTTGACAGAGATGTTCGTGAGAGTGGAGAATTCGAAGATGGAGATGATGAGGGAGATGGAGAAGACGAGGATGGAGATGGAGCTGAAGCATTGCCAGATGATGCTTGAGTCGCAGCAGCAGATCATAGGCGCGTTTGCTGAAGCATTGAGTGAGAAAAAGAGCACGAACGCAAGGAGGCCTGGTTCGTAGTTTCGAACTGTGTGTTCATATGGTATTAATAATATGATCAAATCGCTTTTGAGTGTAGTAGTACCAAGTGTCCTCTTCCAGTTACTAGGAACAGAAACTGCAGTTAAGTTTGATGGTGTAATGACACTTTTGAGGTTTTCATTGTTGGCATTTTTGATAATTCAGATAGTAAGATAATTGAGTAATACAAATCTAGCAGAAGTATAGAAACTCGTTTTACACAAGGCTAAATAGCACTGCACCAAACAGACATGTAACATAGATAGACCTGAAGTTGCAGGGAAGATAATCTGGAAGCAGAGATGATCCCAGACTTGCACTTTTGAACGCTTCACATTTTTTTTTACAATAGCTCATGAGGTGAGCTAAAGTACCTGGCCGGAAAGTCTACTCGACGCCTGCACCATTTGTTCAGAAAGAATACCGCAAACGGAGCAAACACTATGATTGATGTAATCGCTGGGTACGTGAAGAGGAAAACTTTCAATATGACCTCCCCAGGGCGGTGTTCCGTGTGGCATTGCGAAATTAGCGTCCCTAGAGCTGCTATGAAACCATAGAGAACCTTCCACATGGGGAGTCCAACTGTGAGAATCATGATCACATATAGAGATATGAAGAAAGCTATCCCATTGGGGATATAGAAAAATATGGCTTCGTAGAAAGTCATAGTCATCTGCCCTGCCAAGTGGTCGTCCCTATCACCGCGCTTCGAATCCTCACTATCAGTATAGCCACCACAAGTATCACACTGCGACTGTCGTTGCTGTTCAGAGATGTGTTTCTAGTCTTTCTCAGATTGGTCAGCCCAAAGGCATTATTCCATTTCTCGATAAAAGATGGTTTTTTGCTCAAATATTTGGCGAGAGTTGTTATGGTAGTAGAAACTAGTCTTTCTCTAGCATTGTTGAATAGGCTACTAGTTGCTTCAGGTGAAAAAAGAGGAGATTGGTGAATTTGGAGTATATCCATCGCAGTCTTACCATCCAAGTTCTTCGCTTTTGCTTTCACGCTTCCACGTAGCAACTTCATGACCTGTAAAATCAAGGGCATTTAACTCCGCTTGTATGCCAAAAATATCTCAACAACTTTCACAAAGAACACAACCGAAGAAAACAAATTAACAGATGATGCTAGAGCAATATGAGATCATACATTTATTCATGAACTTGTATTGAATAAAACAAGAACCTTAGGGGGTAAAAGAGGAACTAAATGTAGAGAGACTTTTATAAACTCTTAGACTCGTATAGGACGAGATCCAGACTATGTAATTTAACTCTCTTTTGGATAACTTCTCCTAACTAGACTTGAATCAAGATCCCTATTAGGTGAGTTAGAAGTTTTAGCTACTAAACCAACTCGTTGTTTTCTTGGTATAAAAAAAGAAGGCGTTTACCTCAGGTTGATTAGTGAGTGCAGCAATATGCAAGACTGTTTTACCATCTTCATCCTTCCAGTCCAAGACCTCCTCCCTGTTGGCTCTCTTAACCCATCCCAACAGAACCGGTGGTTCTTCACAGCAATGTGAACTGCTGTCTCACACTTGATCGTCAAATCATCTATTGAAGAAGGACAAGAACACAATAACTCACCCAACAACTCTGCATCGCCTAATCTAGCCACATGATGCAAAGGAGTAATCCTTCCTCTTCCTTTGATGCTGACTAAGCCGATGTCCATTGCTATAAATCCTCTCACCATTGGAATGTGGTTGTTTCGCAGGGATAATTGCATAGGGCTGAAACCTGAAGCATTTAACTTCAAAGCAAGCGACGGCTTGAGAGTCATTAACTCCATGGGAAAGTGAGTTTGTCCTTTCTCTTCTGCAGTGTGTAGTGGCGTCTCACAAAAGGGCACTCTATCAAAGTGTTTTAGAATATATGGATCTTCTGCAACCAACTTGTAGAGTCTCTCAATATCTCCATCTTGAGCAGCTTTCTTGATTCTCTCATAGATATTATCATCTTGATTACTAGTATCTTACTCTATTGACATCCACGATAATAGACATAGCTTCACTAGTCATCCAAGCGGCTGCCTCCACAGTAATTTTGTTGACACCTGCTAGCACAAGCTAAAGTTAAAACAAGAAAATACAAAGGTCTTCAATCACCTGCCCACTACCTCTACAGCATGAAAATTAATTTTGATTAGTTCCGAGAAAGTGACAACTCATTTACTGATCATTTTAGTAGATGATCTTTATTAGAATCAAATGGTCCTCTTTAAATAGGAATGAACTTTGGCCAGCTAGCATTTTATACATGACATTTTAGAAATAAGAAAACTGACAATAAGCTATATTGAAAAGTAAATATTCTAATAAACTTTTTTGTTCTCCAATACTTGAACTTCATCTCCAAGTATGTGTGCTTTTTTTTTTTTTGAACCACTCAAGTATGTGTGCTTAAAGAGCCTATTTTCTATGGGAGGACTTTGATTATTATTACTTTTTAACAATAACATGGTCCCCCGTTGAACTAGCCGACTTTTCAAATGACATCTGGCTTGCATTTTAGCATAGAGTAAAATAGGTGATTCTTTGTACTGATCTCACGTCTTGTAAGTAGTATAATAGTTGATCCTTTGTCGCTGATGTCAAGTCTTGTAAGTACAACACCATTGAAACTATAAAATAATAATAATAGGAAACTGAGTGCTACAAGTTTGGGTGTAGGATAAGTTGGAAGGTGATTCATATTCTCTCTGTCATCTGCATCATAATAAACCAAGTGAGTTATATTCTGTTTACAAGTAGATCCTGGAAAGAAAAAAATAGAGAGGTAGCTTTGAAGGTTTCTGTCAAATTATATGGCCAAAGCTCACTTGCTCTCTCATTTTACGACTTATAGTACCACACTATAATTCAGATGTGGGGAGAGACATACAAGACTTGTACACCACGTCTTCTTTTTTGCACGAACAAGCATAGTTATGGAGGATCATTGACTTCTTGAAGGAAGCCGAAGTTGAGCATCATCAGATGAAACGTAAGCAACCTCTTTAATGTGATTTCATGTAGTAGATGCAACTGACATTTCAAATTTGTTTTCTTCATACAATTATGACACTAGTAGCTAACGTTTTTAATGAACATGAGGCTTTTACGAAATCACACCAAGTAATTTAGATATTCTGATCACAACGGATTGCGATTGACATCTTTGTACAACAAATACCGAGACCTAGTCTTTCCCAGCGCAGCATACCTGAAACAGCAAACAGTAGCTAAGAGTGTGTGGTCGAGTGATCTTTCCAGGTTATCAAGACACAGTTCCAATAGTGTTTGATCCTTGCAAAAGGTTCGAAACATAATATAAATTTTTAAGTTATGGGACAGTCTCTTACCATTGAGGAACAAAAGGAGCCATCCATATGACATCACCAGCCTGCACTGGATACCTATTTAAAGAGAAAGATCACATAAAAGTTAGAAACACTTCTTATATCATGTAAAATGTAGCTAAATACCAGTTATCGCCCAATCGATAAATGCCTTGGCCCTCCAGAAGCAACAAACCATGTTGGTTATAATGGACTTCCTGTTTGACATTTCAAAACCATATGAGAAGACTGAATCAAAAAGAGCAACTGATGGCATCAAAATCACTATGGTAATGAAGCTAAAGAGATCTGCACCTTAACATTGAGAAAGTCTCCAGGCTGAAAATCCATAATCTGCATATGACAGAAACAATACTAGTTAAACTTAATAAGTCGAAAGAAAGCTTAAATGTTTCATTAGATCAAATGAAGTGGTTACATGGATGTTGAAGTCATAAGCAAGGGAGACAGGAAGAAGTTTCCGCAGCTCAAAAACCTGTTATAATAACAAAATGGATTTTTCAGAGATGACTGATTTAGAATCTAAAACTTGAAATGGGATGCATTCTGAGAAGAGTGGAGAAGTTTTGCACACTTACCTCACCGGGAGTCTCAAGTAGTTGTTGCTTGTCAGTGGATCCAACGATAAGCTCTGTTGTGTGACTTCCTAAATGTTCATACCTAGAGATGTAGTAATTCCGGAGAAGTTTTAAAGTTATACACCGTAGAGAGGAGACCTGTAAATTGCTTTGTCATATTAAGGGTAAGAAGAAGAACCTCCGCTCAAAGACAACAAGTGTTGCAGACTCGACACAGTCCAAGGAATGATAAAAGTTTGGAGGTAGGTATGCATATGAATCAACCTACAGTAAAAAAATGGATTATAGGCAGAAAAATGAAGAAACTAATGGAAAAAATCTTGCAATCAAAGTTGAGTAGCAATGATGTAACCAGAAGAATGCTTGGGTAAATTGTTTTTTTCATACAAATCATACCGTCAATTTAATTGAAGAACTGGATGTGTTAGTAAGTGTCACAGCACCCTCAACCACGAATACAAGACTTGGAGAAGATTCAAGACATTTGAAAGAAATTAATAAGCATAATGTAGATTATAAGTACAAGTAAATGTTAAATAGAGAGAGGAGCTCATATAAGTAACAATACCGCTCTATGTCCTTTGGAGGTAAACCTGAACTTGACATTCCTGCAAGTGACAGTAGATAATCAGCTAGATAAGATGGTCACAAAAATTGTACGAGTAGATCAATAAGAAGATATATTGATTACAGACCTTTCATTTTAGCAAAGTACATGACAAAGTGAGAACCCATTGCTGGTGTGATCAAATACGCCCCTAATGTATTTGTCCTGTAAAATTTGAGCAACAGATAATATGCTTTAAGGACTTGTCAGACTTTTTGTAGCTATCAGAATAAAGAAAAAGAGATGTACGTACCAGTCAGGTAAAGGGCTGTATACATGACTTTCCGGTGTTATTAACGCATGATCTCGTTTGTATACACTTCTTGTATACCCCGGCAAGTCTAAAAAACAACGGGAATTTAGAAACTTGATGCTTAAGAAACATTATGAAGATCCAAATGCAGAATGATCAACCTAACACCAGATCAGAAAATGCATCTAAATATGCAAAGGGACAGCTTTTCAGAAGGAGACGAATCTGTATCCATAGAACTGAACTTCAACGCTTCCATAACTTCTATGTCAAGCACCTAAGTGATCAAAAGTTCAAATCTTTTTTGCAAGAGGAGAGGCTAAATGGTTGAAGAACTATCTAAACCGGATTAACCCTATTCGACAAGAAACCGAACTTAACCAAGTACCCAACTTTGTAAATGACACGAAGAGAATAAGAAAAGATTTGGAAACCTTGGAGGTGGGAAGGAGAGAGTGTTGGATTCGTGACTTTCCAGTAAATGGGTTTCGTCTTCTCATCGATCGAAGGCGAAGGCGCTGAACAAAACCCATCGTCGCTTTTCGAAGCTTTAACCAAAAGACCTTTTTGAAGGCAAATAAGAAAAGTTTTGATTAGTTTCACAGTATGCTTACAAAAGCTTCTGAATAATAATCTAAAGATTCGTACTTACTGATAATAATGATGAAGACGATTAGGTGAAGTGAACGCATTTTCGCTGAGGATTATAGTGGGAACCGATTCAGGTTCAGTACATTTACTCATTTGGTGGTTTATATAAAACCACACAAAATCAGAATACGACAGAAGATTTTGTCAGTGGATGTTTTGTTTGCTAGTCTCGTGAATTGGAGTTCCTCGGTTTAGCTAATTATCGCGTTTATTTCGGTTTATTCGAATAAAATCAAAACCGGTTTAAATTCCCCGTACCAGAGATAAACCGAAACTATTGGGCCTATTCTTTGAATTTGTATAGCCCATTAATACAGTTAGGTAGCCCGATTCGACACGTATTATCTGTTATCGTTTCGGGGTCTCAGTCGACTCTCTCTCTGCAACCAAGGAAAAAATGGAGGTAGCAGCAGCGACTGCGACGAGCCTCACAACGCTCCGAGCTCGTTCCCCAGCGATAATCCCGTCGTCAACACGTAACCTGAGATCTAAAGTGAGATGTTCTTCGTCTTCTTCTCTCAGAGCTTCCCTCTCGAACGGCTTGCTCTCCCCGTACACCGGAGGAAGCATCTCTAGTGACTTCTGCGGCGCCAAGCTTCGCTCCGAATCGCTTAATCCGTTGAACATCTCCAGCTCCAAGCCTAAGCGCGGTGTTGTCACTATGGTATACATTTCGCATCGTTTCTCGATTAAAAAAGCTCTCCACTGTTAGGTTATCGTAATCGAGGTTTTCGTGGCTGTGGCTGATTCAGAAATTGAATTGTCTGGCTAACCAATAGATTAGAGAGAGAGAGAGAGAGAGAGAGAGAGAGAGAGAGAGAGAGAGAGAGAGAGAGTAGATATAGGCAATTAGCTCTCAGTGTGAAGAGTGTTCATGCCTTTCATTTGTTTGATTGATCGAAGATGCTACATGTTTAGATAGAGGGTTGAGTATTAAGCATGAACCACGTTATGCGATTGCTCAATGAGAGTTCAGTATGTGTGTGCCACTTGCATATGCATCAATTGCTCTGATCTTTATGGCAATACATATTGTTACGAATCATCTGGCTGTCAATAGGGAATTTGGATTGACCTACCTATCGCAGTTAATTTGCAATGTTTGTTGATTACTTTCACCTTTGGTGAGATTTTATTTGTTTTCATGGCTCTTCTGAGTGTGCTTGCTTCTTTCCATCAACAGGTTATACCTTTTTCAAAAGGAAGTGCACATGAACAACCTCCTCCTGATTTGGCATCTTATCTGTTCAAAAACCGGATTGTATATTTGGGAATGTCTCTTGTACCTTCAGTCACTGAGTTGATACTCGCGGAGTTCCTTTACCTACAGTATGAAGACGAGGAAAAGCCTATTTACCTCTATATAAACTCGACAGGGACGACTAAGGTAGGCTTCCGTTAGAAAATCTGCCAGATTTGAGAATGCATGCTGAATAGTGAACTTGAAACTGTTGTTTGATGTAAATGTCTAAAACCATCACCTAATCTTCATAATGTATTAAGAGAATCTGTTTTCTTACATTTCAGAATGGTGAGAAGTTGGGCTATGATACTGAGGCTTTTGCAATTTATGATGTCATGGGGTTAGTAATCTTTATCCCTCTTATTTATTATGTCATTCTCGCATCTCTTTCTTAGCAAGAATCTATGATTAAACTCTAATCCTTGAACTGCTTTGGCCAAGTATTATAAACCGTAATTGAAGAAGATTTGCATCTTAAAAAATTTCTTGACTTATTATTTTGGGGAGACGGAACATATATATTCATCCAGGAACAACGCTTATATTATCTTTGACTTTAGGTATGTCAAACCACCAATCTTTACTCTTTGCGTTGGAAATGCTTGGGGTGAAGCTGCTTTGCTTCTGACTGCTGGTGCTAAAGGAAATCGTTCTGCATTGCCCTCATCAACTATAATGATAAAACAGGTTCTTCCTAATCTTTTTATTTTAGATTCTAACTGGCGACTGTTCTTTCCAGATTTGAAGCAAGTTAGGCTTAATGATTCACACGCGCCTATTACTCATCTGTATATTTTCTTTTGTTCGATAACTTTGTAGCCCATTGCTCGATTTCAAGGACAAGCAACCGATGTTGAAATTGCAAGGAAAGAAATCAGGCACATAAAGACAGAAATGGTGAGAAGATCAACTTTTTTATGAACTCATATAGATGAAAATCAGTTGCGGACCCTTGTGATATACGTAGAATATCATTGTGTGTGTGAGATATGTTTAACATGCGGGGAATGACTTATGCAGTTACTAGCAAAACTAAAATGATGTGTGCACTATCGTTCCTTTACTCTTCACTTTTACCTTCAAACTTATCTGATATTATTACACGTGTTTCCGTTCTATGTAATGTTATACTCAAGGTCAAGCTGTATTCAAAGCATATTGGTAAATCACCGGAGCAGATTGAAGCTGACATGAAACGCCCGAAATATTTTAGTCCCAGTGAGGCTGTTGAATATGGGATCATTGATAAGGTACGCTAAATGACATGAGTGATGTTGTTCTCCGTCAACATAGACTGGTTATCTTCTGCAGAGTTGACTCATTCTCTCCCTGTAATTTGTTTGCAGGTGGTTTACAACGAAAGGAGCAGCCAAGACAGAGGAGTAGTGTCCGACCTTAAAAAGGCACAACTCATCTAAATGTTGGAATAGTCTTCTTAAATCTCCCGTGATTAACAGGTAGATGTTGAAACTTTCTCGCTTTCATTCTGCATAATGATGAAATGGCTTTTTAGAATTTAAACTTCTATACAATGAATAAAGTTTACACTTCCCGCATATTCTGGAATCATGAGCTACTTTCGTTATGTCAATGTTGGACCAATGATTCCATAGTTAGGAGCATTTACTAATAAAGAGGAACACCTGTAATATCTCTAATACTTTTTAATTACTTAAGCGTTCAAGCAAGCGAATACACACACGGGGACATACGTTTGGTAATGTAAGTGCGTGTAGTGGCCTCGAGTCTTCTAGTTTTGCATCCCCTTTAGTTCTAATAGTTACTTCCCATCTTTCTCCTTTGTTTCTCTCTTAGGACCCATTTTCTCTTAGTGGTATCATTTTCATTGCCCATTACAACAAACTTCACTATTGATGGCCGACACATGTCCAAGGATCCATGCACTTACAAACATCAGAATTCATATATCATTTGCTGTCTTAAACAAATTACTAATCTAAAACCCATGTACCTGATTTAATCATTTGCATATTAACATCTAGCATGATAGGTATTGGTGACAAAGTAATTTTAGTCTACTTGTAATTCTATTGGCTTCTCCTTTTTAATACTTACTTTATTATGAAACTGTCATCATGTTGCTTTGGTTTTAGGTTGGTGATCTGACTGTGGATCAAGGAGACATCGACACCGAACCAAAGTAAAAAAAAGGTATTGAAAACATCACTTAGTGCTTGAATTTTAGGGTTATTTGAACAGAAACAAACCTTATGTGTAATGCCTAGAAACAGAATTGGTGTATCTTCACTATGTTTCAAACATTTAAAATGAATCAGTTTCGTTATTCGTACGTTTAATGTCTATTTTTCATTAGTATTTGTATTTGTGTGTGAACCTATAACGTCCCGACCCGCCCACGGCTAATGGGCCACCCATGCCCGCTCTCTCGGCCCGTGGGTCCCATCCCGTCTGACAGTCGGTCCGTTAATTTTCCAAGGCTCGAAATCATTGTTTACTGACCTTGCAATCACCACCCGACCTTTTCCCATGCTTTGGCCTCACTCGCACGCTATCGCGAATCACTTTCCGATAGGTCACCCATCCTTCCACTACTCCAGCTCAAGCACGCTTAACTCTGGAGTTCTTTCAGGATGTGTTCCGGAAAAGGTAAGTCAACTTTTGGTGACATAGGTAGCCAAATCAATTCTCTTAAGCCTTTTTCACATATCACAACTCGGGATATTACAATTCACCCCCTCTCAAAGAACGCAACGTCCTCGTTGCACCCCCGACAGGTCTCAAGACGCCTCTCAGGTCGGAACTGAGATGGCTAACCAGCTCTGATACCACTTATAACGCCCCGACCCGCCCACGGCTAATGGGCCACCCATGCCCGCTCTCTCGGCCCGTGGGTCCCATCCCGTCTGACAGTCGGTCCGTTAATTTTCCAAGGCTCGAAATCATTGTTTACTGACCCTGCAATCACCACCCGACCTTTTCCCATGCTTTGGCCTCACTCGTACGCTATCGCGAATCACTTCCCGATAGGTCACCCATCCTTCCACTACTCCAGCTCAAGCACGCTTAACTCTGGAGTTCTTTCAGGATGTGTTCCGGAAAAGGTAAATCAACTTTTGGTGACATAGGTAGCCAAATCAATTCTCTTAAGCTTTTTTCACATATCACAACTCGGGATGTTACAGAACTATTTCTTGAATTGGATGGATACATTAATGAGCGATGACTTAACACTTTAAACTTACCAACCCCATTATATGTAAGCCCTTTCCCTATAAAAAGCCCACACTTGTCAGAAACACGCAATGTTTTGTTTCTTTCGTTTATTGGACTTAACGTGTCAACTGTTTAAATGACGTCATCGGGTACATTACGTGCCGGCGAATACGAAATTTACCGGCGCAAGAATTTAACAAATGAGTGTGGGTTCCCACATTGGAATAACATGGAAACGAATTGTGTTTTTCGTTTCTGGAGTGAGAGTGAGCCGACAAAGAAAAAGAAGCTAAAGAGTGATCTAAAACAGAACCAATTGTAACTTTGTAAGGTTCGAGTATTCCATTGCCTAGCAGTGGCGGAACTAGGAGAATAGGTGGGTCAGCTGCCCCTCCCTCCCCCCCACCGATTTTTTTTGGGCGTAAATTTGTTTAGAATTTTAATATGTCCTGGATAAAAATTGAATTTACAAATATATTATTAGTGTTTTGTCATTTTGCTCCGGATAAAAATTCATCCTAGATCCGCCACTGTTGGCTAGTCAAGAAATCCATCAAATGTTCCACCTCGAATGAGTTTATGGAGTATATTGTTATTCAATATTATACCGCAATGAGTTGCTCGCTAGATCATACCGGTCATCACAATATAGTTTTTTTTGGTCTAGCTACCAGAATAATCTGCTTTGGTGGTAAAGGAGTTGCAACTGTAATTTCCACCACCGGGATCCAATTCGTGCTGGGAATGATTATTTTCAATGTTCAGATTTTCGGCAAAGAGGTGAAAAACATTTTTTCGCAGTAAATATTTAAACCTCGCAACAGCATATACATGAGAAAATCTGAACTTTGCCTATAACTATACCAAACTTTATCACATAGTTTAAAAATCTTAAGAGCATTTCTATTTTACCTCCATATTTTTAATTTAAAATAAAGGAATTCTATTACAAGGCTGGATTTTTTTTTTAACACAATATTACAAGGTTGGATATTGTTCGAATGTAAAACTGACTTCATCTACTTTTTCTTAGCAAAAATATAGTGGAATGTTTTTTCTCTTTTTTAATATAGAGGAAAAAGCATTTCTTTGTATTTCCTCAAAATAATATTTTTATATTATAGAACCATACATTGAAGCAAAATATTTTTTATAATACAAATATATAGAAATAAGCTGGAGATGATTTTATCTCCTAATTAATCGGAAGGAATTTATTTCCACTACCCTCACTTATGTAATAGTTGGTGATAGGTTAATATATTTTGTGTTTTTTTTTCAGTAATGTGTTGTTGTGTATATAGTACTTGTTAATAGTGAATTGAACATATAATGTAAAATTATATTAAATTTCAATAACTTTGCATTTATGCATTTGTCGATTTTAAGATTAATGGTTTCAACGTCAAAATTGTATTTTATTTTTTTCATATTTTTGAACATAATAACTTTTAAGATGTTTTTTTTCCTCTCCCCATATTTTGATCTTGCGCCGTCACCATCTCTGTTTTTCGTTTACCTTTCTTGTGTGCGGTACTTCTCACCATCACCGGAAAAAGACTCACTTCCTGTTATTGTTCTTCCTCGCCTTCTTTGTCGGTGAAGTTATACATAATTTGTTGTAAATCAACTTTATAAGTTCCCAGCTGTGTGGTTGTTTCTCATAATACTGTAGACTTTTCCAGTTAATATTGGTTGCTTCTCTTCTTCCTTAGATTTCGGCTGATGTTAGGAACTGTATCTCTTTGGTTTGGGTCAGATTTTAGTCATCTTTGATGTTGTCTTCCTCGTCGTTGGTTTACTGTCAATAGTCCTTACTCGTCTTGGTTTTCAAAATCTAGTTTTTGGGGATCTGACTTCTATGCTCTCTTTCATAGCTCGAGGACAGCTCCACAATTTGCTGATTTTGTTTTGTCTCCCTTTCCTTCTCTGTTTTCTCATCTCGTTGCAGCTTTCATCGCTGCTCGTATCTCTTGTAGCTCTCGCTCTCACCATGCTTACCACTCTAGGTTTGGACAATGTTTTCGTTTGTGTATGTTATGTGGGCTTTGAAGGTTATTTCTGGTTTCAAGCTTATTCTCTGATTTCGCGGTGGTTGGTTTTTATTATCCCTCTCTCAGATTGTTTCTCTTCTTCTCATGTTTCCTTTGGTATAGGTGTGCGGAGTTAATATCTTGGAGCTTTGATCTTTTCTATCCAGAGCTTTGTGTTTCTTCACTTTCATGGGCGCCTTGTCTGTTTTTGTTTAGTTTGTGAGGTATTTTTTACCTTTTTGCTAGTAGTTGTGCTTCTAGTACTTTATACATGTATCTTCCTGCTTTTTGGTGACTTTGGCCTTCCGATTATTATTCTCCATCGGGTCTGCTTTCTTGGTTCTTTGCATTGACGCTTTATCGCGCTTATTTTTGTTTGGGGGATTGTTTTGTTTCAGATTTTATCTCTTTATCTTTTTAAAAAATTTTTGACTTGTTCTGGCTAAGACACTCGTTCTTGATCTCATTTCAGCTCTAGACCTCTATTGAATTAGTGATATTATGGCCTTTTGTTTTTCGAGTGATAATGGAGGTTTTAGGTTTAAATTTTGTGGTGTTCTCTAGTTTCTTATTTTTAGTTTGGTTATTTATAACTTTAATAGTAAAATAAATATATAATTTGTAAAAGAAATAATAGAAAATAGTAAAAGTAATACAATGATGAAAGCTTATGTTGTTTTTAGTTGTGAATAAATTAAATATTTAAAATACATTTATATTATTTTACTTATTTTAAAATATTTATATTTAGTGATCAATAAAATAGATTCTCAAACTATAATGATATTTAATGTGAGAAGGATTAGATAGTACACAATTAGAAAGTGATGGGATAAATTGTAATAATCTAAAAGAAAAAAGATCTAAAATATAAAAAGAAAAAACATGTGGACACATGTCAACAAACCCCTATTTCACATGTCAATAGATTGGAAAACTATGTTTTTTAACGCTGATTAATATATGATATAACAATTATGAGAAAGATTACATAGACGATTCGACAACTGACAATACTACCTACCTTATAAGGATCTACGCTTAACTGGATCACCTGAACCGTCCTACGAAGATCTACGCTGACCGGATTTACTTGCACCATGTTGAAGATCCATTGTTAACATTTCTTCTATAGTCTGCATAATTATTTAATAAATCGCTTTCTCCTAGAATTGAAACGTGGACTTCTTATAGAGCTGGGTTGCGGGTCAAATCCGCCCCGCTGACCCGCCAACCCGCGGGTAAACTGATTTTTTTTACTTAAAAAATTTGACCCGCTTGATCCGCAAGAAAAAAATATGAAATCCGCACCCGCCCCGTTTAAACCCGCGGGTGATCCGCTAGACCCGCGGATAATATTAATAATATTAAAAATTATTAATTTAAATATTTTATTAAAAATAACAATAAAATTTAATATTTTAAATATTTATTATTAAAAATAACAATAAAATTTAATATTTTAAATAATTTTTATTAAAAATAATAAATATTAATCTCTTTATAATTAAAATTAAATTATTTTTAAAAAATATTCTATTTAAAAAAAATATTTTAAAAAAAAAATCTTTTTTTTTTAGTTTTTGCGGATTCGCGGGTACCCGCACTGAATTTTGGCTGATCCGCACCCGTCCCGCATAAAAATCACTCAACCCGCACCCGCACTCGCGAACCAAATTTTTCAAATCACTCGACCCGCACCCGCCCCGCAGCGGGTCAAATGGGGCGGGCCCCGCGGATAATGATTCATATTCCCAGCACTAACTTCTTATAATGCGCAATCTGCAAGAAATTGCATAGCCTGGGATTTGAACTGTAGACTTGGGTATAGAAGCTTTTAAACCTTTAACTATGATTGAAAAACTATGGTTTAGTGACAAGTTTAGAGTTTTTAAACGGCAACCTTTTCATTTTAATTAACGGAGAAGGGGTGTAGAAAAGTTTCGACATTAGAGCACCATTAACCATGGGTGTTTAAGGGGTGCTTAGATTTTTTTAATTAAAAAAAAGGAAAGAGAAGAAGAAGAAGAAGAAGGAGTGCTTAATTAGACATCACAAACACCTGTTGTTTGCACTATTTGCGGGCCCTACTGACACGTGACGACCCGCGATTGATTCTTTTTTTTAATCAAAAAAAAAACCAAAAAAAAATAAATAATTAAGCACCCCAATGGAGTGCTAGTGATGCTCTTAAGGGTAGTTAGGAATTGGGTCTTACGAAAAATTGTTTAGCTAACGACTGAGGTAAAAAAAATTGTGTAGTCCATCGGTACGTGTAGACATTAGCCGTGTTCGTTTGTTAACCGCAAGACGCTCCCGCTGCGGCAAGAAAAAGCACGGTGATTATGATCAAAATAATAGAATCCGAAGCTAAAGTAACTGCCAACGATTTCCGGAGACACAAAAAACAAGACGCTGGTGCTGCTAAAATTTTCAGCGTCTCTTCTACTGCCCTTGAGTCATCGGTGTTGCGTGTTGTTAATCGCCGCTGCGGTCATGGGTGTTGTGTGTTGACGTGATTCCCGTTTAATTTTTGGTCGTTGCCGCTGCGTCTTGCGGCTAAGAAACGAACACGGCTATTATACGCTATTACCCCAAAGAGTAATTGTGTTAGCAACGATGAATGAATGTGTATAAAGTATTAACTTTTCATGAAATGATTATCTCACTCACAAGAATATTATATAAACTATGACAAAGAGAATTTTTATAGGAAGTTAGGAGACTAAAAATATCATTATAAGTGGATTACAACCAAACCAACAACAAAGAGGGTTTACTATATATGAATCTCATTTTATTAGACTTATAGAATCCTTTTTGTCTTTCTCCTCCTACTCTTACATTATATAAAAACGATTAATTTATTCAAATAAAGAGCAAGGCTGCTAATCATATACCCTACCACCCAATGTGTTTTATTCACATCACTAAAAATTATGACATACATAACAAGGATTACGTGGTGTGTTTATCTTAATTTGAACATCAATGAACAAACATATTTCGTGAAATACTTTAGTCAATTTGTGAATTATATAAAGTAAAATGCTTTTTTTTTCAATTTGCCATATCTATCGATGCGCGCGATAGTAAGTTAAAATCAACGTGCGTGTGTTTTTATAGGTTTTTGTTTACTTCAATGTGTGGCATGGAAGAAAAATTTATTCGTAAGACAACCAGCCGATCAAAGTCAGATACTCCAAATGAAGATTTGGACTCGAGTCACTCGACTGATCAAGATTCAAGCAATATGAGGAAGAAGAAAAAAAAAACTCTTCTGCGATAATGACCTAAACTAGATCATGTTTTGAGGTTCTTCCAACCCTCTCCAATAGCAAGTTCAATTTGGGAGGATGTGAACTGATATTTTTCCAAACTATTTCCAAGGCATAAATAGATTGTATAGAGGTCATAATAAATTAATTATAGGTGAGGCATGCATAAAACTTGAACTCAAGACATAGGTGTCAAAAAAAAAGAAGATTTTAACCATCATTCTCAGCACAATAATAACATCTGACCCCCTCCAACCAAAAAGGCTCCGCCACTGGGTACAACTTGCTAGCCCATATATTTTATCAGATGATCTTTTTGTTAATATTTTACACAATCTGAACTACTAAAATGCTAGTAGTGAAAAACAATGAAAACTCTGCGAGTCCAAATAGTAGCACGCTTGGCATATTCTATTGACTTCGTTCACTGATTACACCAAACAACTAATCGTAAGTCAATCTTATAACTATTAGGTGTCATGAACTTCTCGTTTTGGAGGCACAACCTATCTTTCTTTAATAATTACTAGACCCCAAAGATACACCCCCACCATTGTATTTTGCTGTATTGGGCAGACGATGTATATATGATATAAACATTTTATTTAATACATTTGACCCTCTCAAGCTAAACTATCAAATCGGGTAATGCAATTACGCGTTATAACTTATATATAGCTAGATTACTTTTTGCCAAGTGGAAAGAAAAGAATAGTAACGATGCTCGATCAAATTGCATATAATATTGTAATAGACACCCATACCTTCAACTATAAATACCTTGTTAAACTTCTCCTCTGTCTTCACATATCTTCTGTAACACATATCTATCTTCCCAAATCACTTGTTAAAAATAATCTTACAATAGTTACATATAACAATATGAAGACATTTAACGTCTTGCATCTTCTGCTAGTTCAAGTCATTGTCCTTTTGCCTCTCCTTTGTTTATCTGATGACTTTGTTAGCTCTAGAGCTACTTATTATGGCAGTCCCGATTGCAAAGGAAACCCTCGTACGTATTATTTTCTTATATTTTTGTATCTTAATTATTTCATTTCTTTTTAGTATTCTAAGCATGTTTGGTAACCCTACATCAAAAGGAACAACTCAATAGTCAATTCTATCAAGCTTAACTAATTATTTTATGTAGCATATACATATAGGTTTATCTAAACTCTTAATTCATATATATGAAAATGATTCCGTTAAGTTTCCATGTCTCTTGTTCGAATATGACATTACGTTTAGTAATTAGTTTTTTTTTCAAGAATCCATTGGTAAAAAAAATTATTGATTTCAGCAAAAAGAAAAAAAAATTATTGATGATAATATGAATAATTGCTGATTATGCAGGAGGAGCATGTGGGTATGGAGAATTTGGAAGAGATATCAATAATGGTGAAGTGAGTGGTGTTTCATCGAGACTATGGAACAATGGAACTGGATGTGGTGCTTGTTACCAGGTTTTTATACATTATCTAATCTAATATATTATCAATAACAATATGCTATAGACCGTGTCACTATCATTACTAAACTAATATCATTAATTGATAATTATTAAAAGGTGAGGTGCAAAATACCTCCGCACTGCAACGAGGAAGGAGTATACGTAGTAGCTACGGACTATGGAGAGGGACATGGCACAGACTTCGTTTTTAGCCCAAAGGCTTACGGCCGTATGGCGCGGCCAGGCACAGAGGATCAGCTATATTCCTTCGGTGTGGTCGACGTTGAGTACCAGAGGGTCCCCTGTAAGTACGATGGGTACAATCTGGTGTATAAGGTCCATGAGAAAAGCTATAACCCTCATTATCTTGCCGTCCTTATCTTGTACGTTGGTGGTGTCAACGACATCCTTGCCGTTGAAGCCTGGCAGGTAAATTGATCTAAGATACAATATGAAAAACGCTAACGTTTTGAAATCTTGTTCCAAGACTCCTTTTAGCTCTAGTTCTAACACTTTGTCTGAACTTAAGCACAATGATATTCCACAATGCTCATTATTAAGAAAAATGTATTTCTTAAGACTAAAAAGATAGTTGTAAGCAAAGGGTTTGATGTTTTTATGACAATTTTTGAAAATTGATATATGATTCAGGAGGATTGCAAAGAGTGGCGACGCATGAGAAGAGTGTTTGGAGCGGTTCACGATCTGCAAAATCCACCAAGAGGCACTCTCACTTTGAGGTTTTTAGTATACGGAAGCGCCGGTATCAATTGGATTCAATCTCCAAACGCTCTTCCCGCAGACTGGACCGCCGGAGCCACTTACAACTCCAACATTCTACTTACTTGATTCCTCTTTTGCAGCTCTTCTCTATCTCTTTCTCTAGTGTGTTTATATATAATGCATGGTTTCTCATGTGTAATGGCGCTATACATATTTAAATAATGCCCTCTAGAGTAGGGATAATCATCGATCCAGATTTATATAAGTAACATGTATTGTGTCTAAGATTTTCATGATTATAAGGTTTTGATTAATGAATATATGTAACAAATAACTAAAATTGTCGTATATTCTTTTTGATACAGCAAGGTCAGTCGTAGACCTCGAAATTTACCTGAAATAACCGTATCACGGGCGAAAACTGAAGAGAACACAAGAACCCGAATATATTCTACTTTAAAATATTTTGAATATCTAGACCAAACTAAAAAAGGAATGACTATTTAAAACATATAAAAATAGTATATATAGTAAAATAGTCTATATTTAGAATCAAAATTCTCAAAATACAAGTTGATTCATATGATTTTATTATAATTACAAAATAATGAGTCCAATTCATTATCCAGTCAACTACTATACACCTCGACGTATTTCGGAAAACTAGTTAGTTTTGGATTCAAGTGGCATTTCAACCATGACCACAATTTATCCGCTGATTTTTAAAGATCAGTTGGTTCGGATCTAAACTATATAAGATAGTATTCTAGAATCTTTTTGACTATTTGTTCGAGAACTACGATTTTTGGTTCTGGAACTGAATCATTTCGATATCGGCTCTAATTTTTAAAAAGAACATACTCATTAGGATAGACTAATTTGATCTTATTGTTGTTGTAGTTAAAGAAAGCAACCCCAAATACTCCTCTAGAAAGATCAAATGAATCATAATTGATAAAAAGTTGCTCAATATTTTCTTTTGGTCAGCTACATAAAATTTAGAGAAATTCCCAGCTAAAAAAGTTTTTGTAACAAATATAGACCTTAAAAATAAAATGACCAAAATAGACTTAAATGTTTTATCAAAAAAATAAATATACACTTATACCATATAGTTAATTAATCTAGATATTAGGGTTTACAGTTAAGCGGTGAAATTTAAGGTTTAGAGTTGAGGAGTGGGTTTTGGAGATAGGATTTCAAACTTTAAAAAATTAAAAAACAAAATTAAAAATTTTCAAAAAAAAAATGTTATTTGGTCATTTTAGTTTTTGAGTTCTAGTTTTATGACAAAAACTTAAAAATGTCTATTTGAGATAATTGCCCTCAAATTTATCTAAATAGTTTATTATCTTTTGGATATTTTCTTTTTGGTATTACTTTTTAGATAATTCGTTTTCATTTTTAGATAATTTGTGTACTTTTGTATAATTTTAATAAAAACGAATTTAATAATCTAAATTACCCATACCAATACTTAAAACAGATACGCCGTCGTATAGAAAATATACAAAACCGCAGCTTTCTTTAGTAAAGAACTAGGTTAATACCAGCGCTTCGCAGCTGGAAAAAAATTTAATTATTGATTAGATATATAAGATTAGGTTAATGATATGAGTGTTAATGTTGAAATTTTCTAATTTTAGCTATGATTTTCTTGGCTTAGCATTATTTTGGAACAAATTTAATAACAATTGAAAATTGTTTTGTATTTTAGAGATGGAAGATGCTTTTATAGGTCTCGAGTTTAAAAATTAACTTTTATAATTTCTCCATTTTCAATATATGCTATATTATAATTGTGTACATAAGTTAATAATAACAAAATAATCTTTTAATTTTTATATATTTATATTTTACACACATTTAATTAATTATTTACATAATCACAATGCAACTAATGATAAAGAAACTGAATACAAATAGTCATATAATACAAAAACTAATAATTTTACATTAAAAATTAAAAACATCATCTAATATAAAACAAACAAAATTCTCTAAAAAGTCAAGTAATAAAAAGGAAAAAATATTTATTTTGGGTTATAATATGTTTTGTGAATTGTCAAACAAATATGCAAGAAGTGCGTACATCTAATTAGACAATAGGTTTATGAAGTTTTGAATCTGTTGCTGTTTTGTTTACATACTCTTTCAAAGTCTCCTGCTTCATATAAACCTGTTTTACACCAAATCTAAGATGAACCTCTTTCAAATTGGATTTACTCCACTCTTCCAACCTTTTTTTTATCCCTTTGGTGTTTCATGAAATGGTTGTATAGGCTTTTGGTATCCCAAGTCTTGTGTAGATAGGGTCAATCTAAACAATGTCTGGATAAATGGTTGATCCTTGGAACACAAGCATTAAATTTTATTTTATTTTAACAAATTTTTTTTGTTGTGAAATTTGAGACATTAGTTTCATTCAACATTTTCATGCTCTGAAATGTGCTTCTCTCAGTGGATCCAATTCAAGATATCTATAGCTTCTTTTCCTGATTTACTTCTGTCATGCTCTGTCCAGCATTCTTTGACTTAGTGAATTCTCCCAGTAAACATTTTTTTAGTTGGTGTAGAAGCTGCAAGTACAACCCTCTTGGCATAGCCCACCTTATACACTACTTGCTTTATCCTTTCTAACTTGTCCCTCTCCTGTGATATATTTTTATCACGTCCTTGAGAAGAACAACACATCATAGACATCCTGCTCATTTCCCACCACAATCGAGATGTCTCTATATGTGTTGTGTTAGACTTCAAACTAATTCACCAAACTTAACACGCACATTTTAAGGAGTTGAAAAATCTTGACATGAACTTCCTTAAGAATTTCCACTATATGCAGTTTATGAGCTCCATCAGATGTGCCCTTTGTTTGCTGTCTCAGCCAAAGAGACTGACATTCTTTAACAAACTGAAAATACAGAACCATAATGAACTGACTTCCCATTCCCACTTTCTTTTGCCTGGTTTGAGGTACCACAACTCAGAGCAGTTCCCTTTTCTCCACATACTGAGGTTATCACTTTCATATTAGATGCATCCCATGAATCCACTGCACACAAGAACATGAGTTTCAAATTATCACTGAAAATCTCTGTCAAGCTTCATAAATCAAAACTCTTCCTCAGTTTAAACATCACCCATGACGTGTCTACTTGTGAAATCATTCTCCGTCTTCGAGAAATACTCGTTTTCTGAATTTCTAATTTAAACTCTAAGTTTTGAGGCATTTTCTCTGCTTCTTGTGACCTGTTATTTGTTCAGAATTTCTAATTTAAACCTTTGTCTACTGTTGCAGTTTGCATCTTTATCCAGTCATTCGCTTCTTTGACAAGTAAAATGTATGGTTCTTCTTGCTGAGTGACCAAAACAGCTTCAGATCGTGAGGCTGTTATGTCCTGCAACTGATGTTCTAGACTCGAATTAGTCATCTCCATAGCTGCAACTGGTGATTCACTCTTCTTCTCCGCACCAGGACACCCGAAAGCAACACCAACATACAATGAAGCAGAACCGGTTAATATTACCATACCATACAAAAATCACCGGTTATGATTCGAACCGATTTCATATCTTACAACTCCTAGAACCCTAGAAGTCCAAATCGTGATGCGGCTGGAGAAGAACTCGACGCCGACGAGGCCCGATGCGGCTGAAGAAGAACTCGACGCCGACAATACTGGACCGTCTGAAGAAGAACTCGACGCTGACGACCTTGAAGAGTGCCGCGGATCCCCTGCTGTTTGAGCTAGATCCTCGTGATGCGGCTAGAGACGAACTCGAAGCCGACGAGCCCAGAGAGTCTGAAGAAGAACTCGACGCCGACGAGGCGGAGAGTCTGTAGAAGAACTCGACGACGAGCTCGGAGAGGAGGAGGAGGAAGAGATGAAATAGAGGAGGAGGAGGAGGAGGAAAGGACTCGACGACGAGCTCAAGACCACGGCTCAATTCCAGTGACGTGTTTTATCAAAATGAGTTGATTGGTTTCTCAATTTTTTCATTTGATGACATGTCAATCCCACAGCCATTTTAAGTGCTGAGGTGTCATGCTCTTGAGAGAACCTAGCCTAATTATTGTGTTGATTAACCAAAGCAGAGAGGTGAAGAAATCGATCGATCTTCTTCGTCTTCGATTTTAGGGTAATAAATCGATTGTGGAGTTTCATTCTTCTTTTGGATTTAGGGTTTGAAGAGGAGATGCTCTAATCATCTACCTCTCTGAACCAATCCCTGTGAGAGTAGCAAATCAACCAAGATGCCGCAAGTTAAGATCATCGCGAAAAACTTCATGGACATGGTGGCCTCTCTTACCGCCATCAAGCTCGACAAACTCTACAACAATGTCTTCATCTGCGAGGCCATTCTCAGGTTTAGTTTTGTTCCTCATCAATTTGAGTAAAAGTTTGTGAGATCTCACCTTCTTGATTGTGGGTCGAATCAGGTCTCTGCCGCCTCTCGCCAAGAAATACGTATTGCAGTTGCTTTTCATAGATGATCCTGTACCTTGCACGAGGATTGAGGAGTGGGTGCTTCCTGATGGCCTCTCTAAGCATAGAGTTGCTATAGACCGCTTGATTCAACTCAGGATTTTTACTGAAACCGTAGATAGGTATGCTTTTTATTTTATCTGAAATCTAAAGTGATCAACTTTGAAGTTTTATAACGAGTTAGAGTAGTTAAGTTCTTAGTGTTGGAAATTAACACTCTGAGCTTCTCTTCTTATACTTACTCACTCTGCTTTGATTGATATGTGGCAAGGTGATAGTTCCAACTCTTTTGGGTTTAATGTTTAAGGCTGCTCTTATGACGTTTTCAGGAGAGAGGGAACCTGTTTCAGCCTAAATCCTACATTTCAGAACAATCTTCAGAAACATATTATCTCCGGGTAAAGATACTAAAGTCTTCTTTTTTCTTTTTTGTTTGTTTCTCGAGAAGATGCTAACGAGCTAAGCTTGAGATTTGCAGGGGAGTTTTGCCTCGGGAGCCTATGAACTCCAGCAATGGCATTAAGCTTCCAAGTCTACAAGAACTCGAAACCTATGCACTCCAGCAATGGGAGGTGTGTCTGGTTTCTAAATTACGTATTCATAATACTAGTAAGATGGAAGTGATGTGTTAGAGAAATATATTTCAGTATATATTTTTGGTTAGTAGTATCTGATGATTTTGTGTTTATGTTTCGTCAGTGTTTTCTGCTACAACTCATAAATTCGGGTCAAGGTGAGAAGCTAACCGGCATCAGTTCGTCCATGATGAAAGTCTTCCAGCGAGGTTTATTGAGTCAGCGGTATAGTTGCTGTACATGTCTATAGATGTATAACGGTGTCATATATGCTGATTATTTCATACTATTCATGTGGTTTTACAGAGACAGAGATGGCCCGAGATTAACTGAGAGTGGCTTTCAGTTTTTGGTATGCAATGCAAGACGTTACTCATTGATCTCTTATTACGTGTATTCATATAAGTAACCTTATTGATCATTAATTTCAGCTGATGGATACAAATGCCCAGCTTTGGTACATTATCCGAGAATACATATCGAATGCCGAGGTTTGTATCAAGCCTTGACAAGGTCTGGTTAATAAGTTGGTATCTTTGTTTTCTCAGTATGAATAACCAAATTCCATTGGCCTTCAGGAGCGAGATGTAGATCCAGCGGACTTGATTTCGTTTTTGTTAGAGCTCAGTTTCCACGTTACCGGTGAGGTATAACAGAAGTCATTTCAATCGATCTTGTTCTTTTGTAATAGAAGATTGTTAACCAATTCGTTGATCTCAAACATTCTTATACACATTGCAGGCGTATAACTTAAATACCTTGACAGATGTTCAAAGAACTACACTTAAGGACCTTGCAGACTTGGGATTAGTCAAGCTTCAACAGGTTAGGCCATTGGTTATATTATTTTTTTCATTACCAAAAGGAGATCAACTCTGCAACAGTTAGAGAGATTATAGAGGTATTATCATATGCTGAACCAATCTTTATAATTATTATAGGGAAGGAAAGACAGTTGGTTTATTCCTACTAAGTTGGCTACAAATTTATCAGTCAGTCTTGCAGATTCATCAGTCCGAAAAGAGGTCACACCTTTTTGATTCTCCTTTTTTTTGTCCCATTTCGACTTACTACTACCAATAGTTCTCTTGATTTTGCGTATTATTGTGATTTGTTATACCTCACCAGGGATATGTCATGATGGAAACAAACTTCAGGATGTATGCTTACTCAACATCTAAGCTACAATGTGAGATATTACGTCTGTTTGCGAGGTAGAAGCTCGTAAACACTGCTCTGAAACTCTAGTGTGTTGAAATCCTTTAGGTCTAAGCAGTTGTTCCTCTATTTTCCAGGATAGAGTATCAACTTCCGAACCTTATTGCTTGTGCAGTTACAAAAGAAAGTTTGTACAATGCATTTGACAATGGCATCACATCAGACCAGGTAAGAGTTGGTTTCGTCTGAAAAATATTTACAGTACAAGAATCTTATGCTCTCTTTGAACTAAGACCCATTACTTTCCTTGAAATGTGTCTATGAATATTCTTTTTCCCCTTTTGTTTTTCGTGGTTGCAGATTATAACTTTTCTCCAGCAAAATTCTCATCCACGATGTGCCGATCGAGTCCCGTCTATTCCAGAAAATGTCACCGACCAGGTCTATACTCTCTATTCTCTTCTCCCATCTCGTGTCATTTAGGATTGGTTTATAGCTTGATAAAATTGTATACACTACCTCCACTTTCCATTCGTTGTGTGTGTGTTTGCTAACGAAGGTAAATGCATTATTTTTTGGCAGATCCGGCTTTGGGAGTCAGATCTGAAGAGAATCGAGATGACTCAGGCTCACTTCTATGATGAATTTCCTTCAAAGGTAAAACCCGATTCCTCTTTCTCTATATACATTCTCATATCTGAGAGCCATCATAGTAAATCTCGATAGCTGGAACTGTGTTGGCAGGATGTGTTTGAAGGAGCTTGCAACTTTGCTAGACAGTGGGGAGGCCTTCTTTGGGAAGACTCTAAGAGAATGCGACTTGTTGTGAAATCCGAAGTTCACAATCAGATGCGTGAGTATCTTCACACCCAAGGCAATTGAGAAGAAAGAAGAAACTCGACCATTTTCTTTTCTTATGTTAAAACAAAAAAAAAAGTCAAATGTTTTGATACTTCAAGATATGTTTTGACATGATGGTGTATAAACTATATTGACAAAAAGAAACTTTGGAGTGAGAAGGAAGAAAAGTGACAAACCATATTCTCAATCTGCTTATTCAAATTCTGCATCTGTTCAACCATACGGCGGACTTCAGATAGTACAATCTTCTCTGGGAGTCTGTTTATTTCTGCTGTCCTTTGTTGGGCCTGCAAGAGCAAAGTTTACCATCATTTTGATCATTTGTATCAGATAAAAAAGAGCAACCATGACCAACCCTTGCTGGAAGTCTTATCGTATTGTTGAACGGTAAAACATCAGAAGTCTGTCTATACGATTAGGCAAAACTCTAATGCAAGGAAGATCTGAGTTCATCAGTCACTTTACTAACAACCCAACTTTACTACCTCAGATGCTATTAAATTATCATAAACATAGATGTACACTATATACTGAAGTAAAGACCCTCCATACTATGGTGTTGTTTGTTTGCTCACTCAGAAGATGCAAATCGATGTTCGTTTTGTACATGCTACATCCAGATAGATCATCCATCCGAATTTTTAAAAATTCATTTCAAATTCTCACATAAATAAGGGTGAGTCTTGATAGTGCACCTGGATGCAGATGCATCTAGTTCAGTTCAAAATGATAAATGAAAAAATAACCTTTTAAAATTAAAATATTGTTTTCAAACCAAATATTATTTTTTTTTTTTTGCATATACATTTTTCTGTTATAACTGAAAAATACATTTTTCCACCAAAACTGAAAACACACACTTTTTCGCCAAAACCGCAAAAATACGTTTTCCGCAAAAAAAAACGTAAAAACACACATTTCCATAATATTTCAACTTCTAAAAATATTCTCATTCCAACATTTTAGTTGATGCAAATCTTAACGATTTTGTAATTTCTTTCTTTCAAAATGATACTAGTTGTTCAGAGAAAATTTCAGT
Organism: Brassica rapa; assembly: GCF_000309985.2. NCBI lineage: Eukaryota > Viridiplantae > Streptophyta > Magnoliopsida > Brassicales > Brassicaceae > Brassica > Brassica rapa. The sequence goes on from NC_024795.2 coordinate 10,431,514, forward strand.
TCACTAATACAAAAGTTAAAAATACAGGAACTAAAAATGAACTGATTAAAAAAAAATTAACGTGAACACATTAAATTGTTTGTGGTGGAGTTAAAAACATGTGAATGCATTAATTGTTAAATAATTGTGAGGCCAACACGTCAGCATACTCAAATTGAAATCAATGTGAAGCTGTCACATGTTTAATCTAGTGTGAAAGCATTAAATGACAAAACTTCTCTTTTAGTTATATATATCTTTTAGTAATATATATGGGATACAATGTTGACTAAAACAAATCAATGTTCAATGATATCATTAATGTAAAGTCTTTCAAATTATGGTAATATAAATGCAATAAGACAAAAAGAACCAGAGGAGATTTCTACTATTTATGCATCTTATCATGCATGTACATCCCATAAAAAATTTACAGATTACTTCATCTTATAAGAAAATGGAGAAATTACCAGCAAACTCATTTTGTGTCCTCTCATGTGTACTCGTCTTGTTCTTGAGTTCAGTCTCAGCAGTTACAGATGATCCTCAAGATAAACAGGTATGGCCTCATAATTAACGATTATCAAGTATTTTGTTTATCTACTGATTGAATCCATTCCATCATATACATACATGATGATATAATATAATTCATGAAGGTGTATATTGTCTACATGGGATCACTTCCGTCTGGGCTAGAGTACAGACCAATGTCTCATCACATGAGCATCCTTCAAGAGATCACCGGGGAAAGGTGCTAATTAACAGATTCATTCTCTAACCATTAATCAGTTATAATTTGTTTGCGTTATGATGAGGATTCTAACAAGTGATACATGCATCATACACAAATATTTATATATACAGTTCGATCGAAGGTCGTTTGGTGAGAAGCTACAAGAGGAGTTTCAATGGGTTCGCTGCCCGGCTCTCTGATCCAGAACGACAAAGAATAGCCGGTGAGTAATCTTTGACAGAGACACACTTATGTTGTTAGATAACTTACACCAATGTATTATTTTTTGTCTTTTAGAAATGGAAGGAGTTGTGTCGGTGTTCCGGAGCAAGAAGTTACAAATCCAAACGACAGCGTCTTGGGATTTCATGGGGTTAAAGGAAGGAAATAAGACAAAGCGAAACCCAGCCGTAGAGAGTGACACTATCATTGGTGTCTTTGACACTGGTATATGGCCAGAATCCGAAAGCTTCTCGGACAAAGGCTTTGGTCCTCCTCCAAAGAAATGGAAAGGTGTTTGTTCAGGCGGCAAAAACTTCACTTGCAACAAGTAATTAATTCTCCAAAATGTCTCTCTTATAAGATTAGTAAAGAAGAGATTGATGTTGTTTACCAATGTTTTTCAGCAAGTTGATCGGAGCGAGAGACTACGAAGGCGAAGGCGCTAGGGACGTTGACGGCCACGGTTCACACACATCATCCATTGCGGCTGGAAACGCAGTTGCGGGGGCAAGCTTCTTTGGAATCGGCAATGGAACCGCTAGAGGCGGCGTTCCAGCTGCTAGAATTGCTGCTTACAAAATCTGCGACAGCACAGGGTGTAAAACAGATGCTATACTGTCTGCATTCGATGACGCGATAGCAGATGGTGTGGACATCATCAGCATCTCCATCGGGGGAGTTGCCATTAGGTACGAAGAGGACACAACCGCCATCGGGGCTTTCCACGCTATGGCCAAAGGGATCCTCACTGTGAACTCAGCCGGTAACGACGGTCCGAAACCAACCTCAGTCGGTAGCGTTGCGCCGTGGATGTTAACCGTTGGAGCCAGCACAACAAACCGTGAGTTTCTGACCAAAGTTGTTCTCCAAAACGGCAAGATACTTTCCGTGAGTATCAAGTAACATTCCTATGATAGCAGTATCTTCTCTGTCCCTTCAAATGACTCTTTTGTTTTTGTCTTAAAAAGGGGAGATCAGTGAATGCTTTTGATCTGAAGAGAAAGAACTATCGTCTTGTTTACGAAAGATCTAAGGTCAAGGGAGAAATATTGGTGAGCAGAGAAACAGTTAGTTCAGAAACAGCTGTTGCAACCATAATTGAAGACGAAATAAACGTTGCCATCGTTAGCGCTCGTCCCCTCTCTGCTCTTTCACCAGATGACTTTAACTTTCTTGTCTCTTACGTCAACTCCACAAAGTAACTCTCTCTCTGTTTCATCCACTTAAATATTCTCCAGATTTTTCTTTTGTCTTGATATATCTTTATGTTTGTTTTCCTCAGGTCCACGCAAGGCACTGTTCTAAAAACTGAGGCAGTCTTTAATCAGGAAGCTCCTAAAATTGCTTCCTTCTCTTCTCGTGGTCCAAACACTATCGCTGTTGACCTTCTTAAGGTGATGACATCTACTTTTCTTTTGTTTAATCGCTGTTTGATTTGTTTACAAACATTGGCGTGAGAGACAAAGGTTTATTGAAATGCAGCCGGATATAACAGCACCAGGAGTGGAGATTCTCGCTGCGTTTTCACCCTTGGGTTCACCATCCGAAGACGAGGTACTCGACCCAAGACATGTGAAGTACTCTGTTATATCTGGAACTTCAATGTCTTGTCCACACGTTGCCGGCGTGGCTGCCTACATCAAGACTTTTCATCTTGACTGGTCTCCAGCCGCGATCCAATCTGCCATCATGACAACCGGTGACGCAAAAACCATATACATCTTTTAGTTTCTTGTCTCACAAGTAAAACCTTCTGTTTTTATATAGTGTAACATTTGCAGCTTGGTCAATGAAGGCTTCTGACACTGGGGTTGCATCAACCGATTTTGCTTATGGAGCCGGCCATGTCGACCCAATAGCCGCTCTAAATCCTGGACTTGTCTACGACCTGGACAAAGCAGACCACGTCACCTTTCTCTGCGGCTTGAACTACACATCAGAAGCCCTTAAACTCATTTCCGGTGAAGCTGTTACTTGCAGTGGAAATACCTTACCAAGAAACCTCAACTATCCTTCAATGTCGGCTAAACTTTCGGAAACTAATAGCTCCTTCACCATTACTTTCAACAGAACAGTAACCAACGTCGGTACCCCCAACTCTACATACATATCGAAGATTATCTTAAATCACGGGACTAAGCTCAGTATCAAGGTCTCTCCTAGTGTTCTAGCTATGAAAACTGTGAAGGAGAAGCAGTCTTTCACCGTAACTGTTTCAGGCAGCAGTATCGACCCACAGCTGCCTTCTTCTGCAAGTTTAATATGGTCTGATGGCACTCATAAAGTTAGAAGCCCTATTGTTGTTTATACTGATGTTGCTAATGATTAAATCATCATATTCAATCTAATAAATCAATATAATCATTATGTTTTAGTAATCTCGTTGATTCTATGATCTCTTGGCTTCCAATATATGCTAATGATGTCTTAAGCACACTTTTATAGCTGTATAAATTATGAACATTTTATACGCCTCCTTTGGGAAGACCCTAAGAGAATGCGACTTGTTGTGAAATCTGAAGTTGACAATCAGATGAGTGAGTTTCTCACACCCAAAGCAAGTGATAAGAAAAGGAGAACCACCAACATTTTCTTTTCTTATGTTAAAACAGAAAAAAGTCATGATTTGATACTTCAAGATATGTTTTGACATGATGGTGCATAAACTATATCGACAAAAAGAGGTCGCTGTGGGTTGGTTCAACCAGAGCCCAGCTTATAAGTTTCTCTTGCACGCTAAACAGACCACAATCTCGGTCTTGATTCTTCTATTCAGTCGATCATATATTTATTAAAATCCAACAGAGAATCTGAAACATTGGACTTGTTCAGAGGACTCTGAATCTATCCTGTTGTCAACAACATGAATACAAGAACTGTCTTTTACTTCGCTTGAGCTTTCTCATTGGCAGAGGATTCTGAATCTTGGATTTTCTCTCCCATGTTTGTCTCTGCAGTTGCATTTGCCCGAGCGAGCCTCTCAGCTTCTTCAATTTTTCTTATGGTTTCCTCTTGTGTTGCGTTCATCATTGTCCCCATTGTTTTCTTCTCTGATTCTAGCTGAACCTCCATTATGGTACCAGCTTGCTTGTCTATCGGTTTAAAGTAGTCTTCAATCTGAGCCTCCTGTATTGGTAAAAGACGAGAAATAAATTTAAGACATGAAAGCTTTTCTAAAACTTGACACTGACGAAAGCAGACCAAAAAGGTTTGTGATTCTCGAAAGACTCTGGAGACTGCTTTCGCTTTTTCCTTCCAAAACTCAATAATGCTTTTAAGAATCGTAAACACCAAGAAACTAAAAAGTGTTTTCCCTTCTTTGAATGTTACGGGACCAAAACCATTTGAAGGATGTAATAGACACATTGTCGATGTCAGGCAAACGATAAACTCAAATGAGAGTAAAATAAAATCACTAGAAAATTCTGGAGTGAGAATGAAGACAAGAAACTAACCGTATTCTCAATCTGTTTATTCAAGTTCTGCATCTGTTCAACCATACGGCGGACTTCAGATAGTACAACCTTCTCTGGGAGCCTGTTTATTTCGGCTTTCCTTTGTTGGGCCTGCAAGAGCAAAGTTTACCATCATTTGCAACCATGACCAACCCTTGCTAGAAAAAGTAATAAGTATTGTTGAACATATAAAACACCAAAAGTCTATACTAATAGGAAAACTCCAATGCAAGGAAGATTTGATTTCTTCAACTGTAGTTTACAAACAAACCAAATTTACTATTTACAGATGCTATCAAATCAATCATAAACAGAGAAGTACATACTGAAGTAGAGTAGAGATCCTGCATACGTGAAACAAGGCACTCATCAACACCCAGGGTTATATCATCTTATGTTACCAACCAATTCATTCTAAGGACAATAGATAGAGGCAGCATAAGAAGAAGAGAAACCTGCTGAATACGCTTCTCGAGTTGCAACCTGTAATTACGGATTCGCCTTTCTTCATAACCAGAGAGTACTCTCACATAGAACATTGCTTTTCTCCCAAACTCCAGCAGCTTCTTCATCTTTCTAATAAACACTCAAATGGATTCTGCAATTATTCAAATTCTCCAGCATTATCACACAGCCAAAAGATGCTTTACAACAACAACTAAACGTGGACTTGGCTGATAAATTGAACAGCTATTGTTCGTCGCGCATCAGTTTAAGTCAAAATCGATCACACCGACGACGCATAATTGATAACAGATAATCAAACACACAGATCTGAAGATCAAACGATGGAATCATTCGCATCCTAGACTACGAAAATGAAGGAAAACACGCAGCAAATCGAGAAGAAATTAAACAAGTGAGAGTTTATACAACTAACCCCGTTTAAGTACTGTATTACCGATTGATAAACTCCGGTTACTACAATCAACGGTGGACTCCGGCACCGGCGGCGAGATTATACCGTTTCCAATCTTTCTCTCTCTCGCTTGACTCACTTACCAAAGATTGAACCATTACTTCCATTTCCAGCTATCTCGTCTATAGTGGGCTCCAAATGGGCCCTTTTTACTTGTCGCGGGCTTGGCCCATCCTAAACATTCTGCCAAATTTATGTTTTTAAATTATAAATACAATTTTAGGTATCTCCAAAATAATTCATGTTTCTTCCAACATTTTACATTTTTTTTTGGTAGAAACATGGGAGAGTGACTCCCAATTTATTTTAAAAAAAAAACCCAAACTTCAGCTTACAAGACGAGTTTGTCGTAGCCGCAACGGTCCAACAATATCCTCATAAACTAAAACAGCGACCTCAATCGGTGCCACAACAAAACTATGAAAACCAAACGGAAGAGTAAATGCAAGGTTAGCCAAACCATCAGCTAAGCGGTTTGCTTCCCTATATACATGAACAAATCGGACCAGCCAGTCCCTTGTCAAGAAGCCATGGCACAAGCGTACCAGGAAAGACAGCGGATGAGTGTCCCCAATCCCTATCGTAAGAAACTCCATCACCATCATAAAATCGACCTCTACCTCCAATCTTCTCACCCTTTTCTCCCAAGCAACCACTAAACCATAGTACACACCCCATAACTCCGCTAATGGTGCCGTACAGCTACCTATATTAACCGCAAAACCTCCACACCACTCGCCTTCTCCGTTTCGCAGTGCTCCCCCTGCAGCCGCCGGCCCCGGGTTCCCATGTGATGCCCCGTCCGTGTTCAGTTTCATCCACCCTACACAAGGTGGCTTCCATCCACCATTATCTCAACCATATGTCTCTCCTTTATGTGAGCATTCTCTGCTCTATTTGCTGTTATAACTCCCTTAGCCAAGTCACGTAAGAACTTGACTCTATCTCTCCACAGTCGGGTATCACCAAATACATTTCCACATCTCCACTTCCATCCCCACCATAGAGTCAAAGCGAATATAGTAGCCCACGGAACACCACCACCTGCATTGTTATCACATAGGTTCTTATATAACCATTCCAGTAACGGCATTCTGAAGAAAGCCTCCCTTCTCATTCTCGGAACAAATCTCTCCCATATACCTTTTATCGCAGGACAATCACGTAACACATGTATTATAGTCTCAATTCCTCCTCTGCAAACCTGGCATAAGTCAGTCCCACTCAGGTGCCTTCGATGTCTCTCTGCATTTTTCATGATTGCTTGGTTTGCCACTAGCCAGAGGAACATTCGAACTCTCTCAGGTGCTACAACGCGCGACATAGATCGAAAGAAACTCCCCATCTGCGGTCTTGGATTTTCATCTCTTGTAAGCAAGGTGTATGCAGACTTCACCGTAAACTGCCCATTCGGAGTCTGCCCCCATGTCAAACGATCCTTTGCTCCAGTAACAGTATCCACTACTACTGCCATAAGCTCTAGTCTTCTCTCAGCTGTTACAAACGGGGTAATTCTATCGAAATCCCAACCTCCACCTTCCCCCCACATATATCTAACTGTTATATCTTCATATCCTTCTGGAAGCCCTGCAATCACTTCAGTCATGAGTGGTTGGCCTGCTATCCAACTATCCGTCCAGAACCTGATATTCCTCCCATTACCAGTGATCCAACTATGGCCCACAAGAACCACTTCTCTTATCCCCATTACCACACTTTTCCATGTTGACGAGCTAGAGCTACTCCCTACCATCCAATCTGTGTCATGTATGTCCCCCACCCCGTACTTACTTCGTAAAACGTTGGCCCATAAGCTCTCAGTATCGTGTAACAGACGCCATCCTACTTTAGCTAACAAAGCTTTGTTCATATCTCTCGACACCCTGATCCCCAAACCTCCAGACACCTTCGGTTTGCATATTTTATCCCAAGAGACTAAGTGTTGTTCACTTCCCCACACGAAGCTCCTCGCTAGGCTATCAAGCTTCTCCAGTATACCCACTGGCATGCTAATCATACTCATCGTATGCACCGGGATTGATGACAGAACCGACTTTGTCAATGTTACCCTTCCTGCGAGGCTTAATGTTTGTTTCTTCCATCCTGCTAGCCGTGAAGCTACTTTCTCCAGTACCTCTCCAAAAGTATCTTTATTAATTCTTTTATGTAGTATCGGCATCCCCAAGTAATCTCCCAGCTCCTTTGTTGATACAATACCACTTTCTCTGCTTATTCTCTCTTCTCTTCCTCTAGAGACATTATTAGAAAAGAAAATCTTTGATTTCTGGAGGCTTACTTTCTGACCAGAGGCTTTACAAAACTTCTCCAACACTTTCCTGATCACTCGAATCTGCGTCACCGATGCCTCTGCAAACATGATTAAATCATCTGCGAAGCAAATGTGAGATAGCTGTGGACCACCTCTCGACAATCTTATCGGTTTCCATCTTTTATCCTCCACTGCTTTCTCAATCAGTTGACATAATCTCTCCATGCATAAGACAAACAAGTACGGGGACAGTGGATCACCTTGTCGCAGTCCTCTTGATGGCTTAAACGGCTCAGATTTTTCCCCATTCCACAAAATACACATTGATGGACCAGACACACATTCCATAATCCTCTTGACCCAATTCTCAGACAAACCAGCAGCCCTTAGTGTATCTTCTAGAAAATCCCAACGCAGCCTATCATAGGCTTTCTCCAAATCCAGTTTCAGCAGCATCCAACCCTTGCGGCCTTGCTTCTTTTTCATCGAATGAACAGCTTCCTGAACCACAACAATGTTATCCGCACTCAATCTGCCCGGGATGAAACTAGACTGAGCAGGACCAATCAGTTTAGGCATAATACTCTTCATTCTCCCTACCATGGCCTTCGTGATAGTTTTAAACAACACATTGCAGAGACTTATAGGTCGAAACTGAGTAATATACTCAGGCTTCGCCACTTTCGGAATTAGCACCACGAGTGCATCATTAGTATTCTCCGGCAACTTCCCCGTCTCAAAGAAAAGAAGGACAAACCTGATCACAGATGCACCAACGGTCTCCCAGCACTTCTGATAGAAAACTGGTTGAAACCCATCCGGACCTGGTGCCTTAAAGCTTCCCATAGCTCTCACCGCCTTCTCTACTTCCTCCGCAGAAAACGTTTTGTCAAGATCCATTCTCTCTTGTCTTGTAAGCCCCACAAATCTCCTCTCCATTAGCATTTGTGTGTCTGTATCCACGTCTTCCAGAGAATATAGTTTTCTGAAATAATCCACCGTTAACTTCTCAAGCTCTTTTGCATCTGATACCCACTGAATTTCATTTTTCTTTAGCATCTCCACTCGATTTCGCTTTCTCCTAATGATTGTCGACATATGAAAGAACTTGGTATTTCTATCTCCATGCACACACCACTTCTCCCGCGACTTTTGGAGCCAGAGCACTTCTTCTTGCTCGAGGACGATCTCAAGTGCTTTTAGTAACTCTCCCTCCTTTACCAAGATATCATCAGAGATGTCTTGCTCAATTTTATCCTGTATCTCTGTAATCTGCCTCAACAAGTCCTCTTTCCTTCTTTGGATATTTACGAAAACTTCTCTGTTCCACTTTCGGAGTGTCACTTCCAACCTCTGCAAAGCCTCTCTTGTATCAATATCACGATCCCATGAAGCTGTTAGCAAGTCTTGAAACTCATTGTGTTGTAGCCATGCCACCTCAAAACGAAATGGACGTCGACGTGCATCACCCTTCACCTCCGGTGTGAGCTGTAAATACAAAGGAGCGTGGTCTGATGCTAAGAAAGGTAAATGCCTCACACTTGCCTCCTGCCACCTGAGTCTAGACTGGGCACAAAATAATATTCTATCCAGCCTCTTCGCTACAAATGTGCTTTCAGTTTTCCCTCTTTTCCATGTGAACTGGTTGCCATGAAATCCCATATCAATCAGTGACATATCATTTATCCAATCACCAAACTTTAGAGAATCCTCAGACAATCTCCCATTCCCACCACTCCTTTCATCTATCCTCACTATTGTGTTAAAGTCTCCCCCAACGAACACCGGGCCCTCCGCATTACGCAAAACTTCTTCTAAAGCAGCCCATAAGCCACTTCTACGGCTCGGTGAAGGGGCCGCATACACAGCAACCAGATTAATCACCTCTGCTCTGTTCCCTATTCGAGCATGTATAAACTGATCCGACGACTTGACCACCTCAAGCTCTCCTATCTCCTCCCTCCATAACAGCCATAAACCTCCACTCTGGCCACACGCATCCACCCGAAACGAGTTCTCAAACCCTAAACCACGACAAATCCGGCCTGCCGCTTCTCCACCAGCATGAGTTTCAAAAACAGCAAGTATATCTGTCTTGAACTTCTTCACCAAATATCTAATCGATCTTCGAAATTGGGGTTTATTTGCCCCCGGCAATTCCACAGAATGCACTTCATCAGATCTTTATAATCAATAGATAGAATCACCGGGGCAAAATGTTATGTCTCCACACTCTCCAGGACTTCTCGTCCTTGGCTCGCACTAGCTTCTGCCTCATTCAATTCCAGATTCTCCATCTCTGAAAATTGCACATGAGTGTTATTTTTATCGTACACATGCCCAGAATTCTTCTCATTTCTGTCTAGCTCCCCATCTCCTGCGAAAACACCACCTGGTCGGCCGACATTTTCCTTCTCTACTCGTAGTCTCTTCCCTCTCGCCGATAAGCCACTCTCCCCACTTATTGGGCCAAACACCAAACCCCGCATAGGCCCAACATTTCTCAGTTTGGTATGAGGATTTGGGCCTCTTATGTTGCTAATCTTCTTATCTTTTGGACCCAATCGAGCAGGCTGTCGGTTCCCTCTGTTCCCATTGTTTCCAAACGAGAATTCCTTTCCAGTCTCTTTGCTCGCTCCTTCAGAAACTATATTAGTAGTATTCTCATTTTCTTTATTCTCTTCTCTATTCCCACTCTCCTCCACTTGTTCCTCCATATCCTCCTCCACATTCAACCCTCCAAACCTATTCGAAACCCTTATCTCCTCCGACATACTCTCTTGACGATCCCCCCGACTTTTACTACCGATCAACGTCTTGTTTCCTACCATCTCCCTACTTTCATTACTCCGCAGTGTAACTCCTCTCTGCCCATTCTGAGTTAGGCCTTTCCTCGCCTGTCTCACTAGGATAAAATCTGTATCCATACCTGCAACCTCCGTACTCTTTTGTGTCCTTTCCACTGGAACAACCGAATTTATAGGAGTTTTCTCCAGTACCTTACGTGGGCATGAACAGGCTAGATGTCCATACATACCACATGACGAGCAGATCATCGAGATTCCTTCATATGATATGCAGTACCTCTCACCATTAATCATCACTGTCCCTTTCAATGGCTTATTAAGGTTAACCTCCACACAAATTCTCGTAAATCTAGCTCTTTCGACTTTTAACGTGGTACAGTCCACCTTGATCGGTTTTCCTAACCCCTTGGCAATCCCCATCAGTATCGTTTTATGATAAAAATTAACTGGGATATGTGCTAAACGAACCCAAACCGGTGTCGTAACTATCTCGTCCCTCAGCGGATCAAACTCGGGCGTCCATGCTTGCACCATAAGGTAACTCCCAAAAGCCCTCCATGGGCCACCTGATAACGCATTCATATACTCCTCCTCTACTCCAAAACGAACCATGAAAAAATTCTTCAGGAGATCCATCACAAACATTGATCCCGCAGGTTTTCATAGCTCCTTCAACCTTCTCGTTAAGCTCAATAATGGGATACTCCTCCCCAAGACCTTAACAATCATACATCTCTTCCATAAACTATTCATAGCACTCAAAACCTCCTCTCCAATCGTTATCACCGGTTCTCCATCCTCACCATTAGGGAACTCCAGTTTCAGATTTGCTTCCACAAAAGTCTCGTCCACAATCTCCTCCGGTACATGCATGCCTCCTTCATTGCACCCTAATACCTTCTTCACCCAAGAGCCTGGAGCATCCGGTGGATCTCCGGGCGGTCTCCCATGCTCCCCGATCTCTTCCATATTCTCATCCTGCACTTCCTCACCCAAAACCCTAAAATCATCCCCCAAAGCCCTAGCCGTCATTATTCTACTCGTTAAGTGTACTTTGTTTTCACTTTTCCAACATTTTACATTTTACATTGTCAGCAGTTCTGTTTTCGCGTATTTTTCCAAATTTCATGAACCTAGAATTTCACAAATAATATCACTATTATAAAGTATAAACTAAGAAAAAGTCAGCATATTGTTGTATTCATGGTTTTATATTTTAGGACTCCAAGAATACCAACATCACATAAATTTTGATCTGTCGTTATTAGAAACAATGATATTTAGTTGTAAAAAAGTTAACCATAAGACCATTTACAAAATAGACATGGATTTAGAAAAAGACATAGCGGGAGAGATGATAGGAAAGCAAGACATAAATGATGATGTGTCATTTATGTTTTGGTCAGCGGTCAATGTAGAATTTGATCAAATTTGTAAAGATTATGTATGGAATGTAGAAACTAATTTTGGACGTAGATGGTATAAGATGAACATATTGATTGCAACAATGGAAGTATGAAAACGCCATTTTATCCAAAAAAAAAAAACCTAATAGTTAATTTACCTTCTTTCACCCAGCTAACGGCTACTGCCTAAAGCCGTGGAGTCTTTATGTGAGAAGATGCGTTTGAAGGCTCCAGTGAATAAGAAACACAGTAGTTGACGAAAATACCCCTGAAAAGAGACCATTATTACAAGAATCTTCGTAACGGCTAGTTTTGTGATAAAGGATCCTTCCTTCTTCTTCTTGTCTGAGCTGTGTAGACCAACGCACCAAATCACACACTCTACTCTCTCTCTCTCTCTTTGAAAAATCTCTACTTTCTCATAGTCTTAGGCGTTAATGGAGGAATTCGAGCACATGATAGTGGAGGAGTTCAACGAAGAAGACTTCTACGAGAACATAGAAGCACCCAAGTTTGTAGATCTCACCGCACCAGATCATCGCCCAGAAGGAGACGACCGTTACTGGTTCTGTTCCAGAGTTGGTAAGAATCTTCTTCACTCTCTTACATTAGCTTTTCCTTTTGTAAATGCCACATAGATCTGAGAACACAACACAGTGAAGTTTGATGGATCTGAAAGTTGCTATATTAGGGGTTTTAGTGATGAACAAGAAGCTTGTGATTTTTTGATCCCTTTTGACTTTCCCTGGTGGTAATGTGTACTTAGGATGTGACCAGAAGCATGAAGAGTTCATGGATTCTGAAGCAATCTACAAAAACTTCGTTCTTCGGGTTAGCTGCAAAAAGCTCAAACCTTTTTTATTTCTTGATTTGATTTTGTTTTATTAGGTTCGTTAACTTATGATGTTAATCAAACATTTGCTTAGGTGATGGCTGCTAGGAGTCCAAGTGTTCGTCTTCGTAAAGCTCTTTACAGAAAAGATTTCAGGTATATGAATTTAACTTAGAGAAGAACTTCACTGTGATGATGTGTGTTTTTAACATTACTCTACATGCTTCTTGTTACTACAGTGTTGAACCTAAATGTCCCAACACGGTTCCTGCAAAGCCTTCAAGATCTCGTGTTTCTAGATTGGCTATGATCTCATCTATTCCTCACAAGGGTAATAACTTGAGGTCAAAAGAAGTCAAAGCTATTTCCACAAGCAAGATTGCAACTCCAAAGACAAAGGCAGTAAAAGGAAAAGAGTCATCGTCAGTTCCTCACAAGGCATTAACTGAGAGAAAGAAGAAGCAAATGCAGAGTCCAGCAGCTTTCAGGAGCGTGCAGCATCCGAGACCTGCAGCAGCAACTAGAGCCACTGAAAGCAGAGTTGTTGCAAAGGCTTTGGTCTTTGGTTCTCCAAAGAAGCTGGTGAAACTGAAGAGATCTGTGGAGAGGAAGCTTGAGGTTGGAAGCAAAATAAAGGGTTTGGGGGTTAATAATAAGGTTGAGGCTTCAACAACTCCATCTAAGACGCCACTAAGGACACGAGAGGTGAAGAGCCGAGTGTTTGATTCAGTTCTGTCACAGAAGAAACAGATTGGTGAAAAGGTCAAAGGTTCTGCTACTTTGAAAAAGAGGGTCAAGGAAAAGAAAGAGCCTGTGGTTTCCTCTGATCCTTCAAAAGCTCATGAAGCTAAGGGAAAGGAACATGAGAATCAATTCTTGGTAGAAAACAAATCAGAAGAGAATGCATTAGCTTTGGACTGTGATGACAAAGAGAATGCTACTATTGTAACGGTCGATAGAGAAGATACTTGTGTATTGGATAAAGTAAAGCAGTCTGGTGAGACTACGGAGACTGAAGACAAGGAAAATGTTGCAAATGCAAGTGATGTTGATGCAGAAAATGATGACAAGGAAAATGCTTCAGCCTTGGACAATAACAGGTTTTGTAAATTGCTGTTGATTTGGTTTACTTTGGATCCTATCTGCACAGAAAACCTCACCAGATATATACTTGTTTTGTCTGAATCTTGCAGGAAAGTTGACCAATCCCCCAGCCCTATGGTGAAAAGGAAAGTCTTTGGCAGGAAAGAAACTTGCAAAACCACTCCAAAGGTATATAAGTTTATTCTGTATACTTTTCTGATGAGATCTTCTCATGTTTATATTATGTGTTGCTAATGTACTTTCTACTGAACCAGGCGATGACAATAGCAGATAAGTGTTTCAATGGCAAGACTGTTTCGGCAAATCCTACTGTGAAATATACAAAACCTAAGCTCACCAATCCAAAGCCTTTCCGACTAAGAACTGATGTATGATACAATACAACCAACCAAAGAGATTTATTCTCTAGTATGCAACTCTGCTTGGTTTTTGGTTTCTGATGGAAGAATATTTACATGATTACAGGAAAGAAGAATCCTCAAGGAAGCAAACGCAGAGAAGAAACCACAGTGTGCTCTTGCCAAGGAAGAAGAAACTACCAACATTCTTGGTGTTCATGCTGAAAAACATCAGTCAGTTAGAGTAAGTTCTTTCTGAAACATTAAAATCAAAGCATATCTATGTCTACTTTTTTTGTTTTGGTTCTTTTTATGACATACGAATTTCAATTGCAGCTGGAGAAGAACACAACTTCCAGGGTAAAAGCTTCTAGAGGAACATCCACAACACTTGTTAGAGACGATGCCTCTGGAGATATGGTGAATTCCAAGAGGTAGAGAATCTGCTTTATCATAAAAGAGCTCAAACATGTTCTGACTTGTCAAGAACAGTTGCTTTTACTTAGCATGTAACTTACAATAGTGTGCATTTCCTCAGGGTTGCATCAGGTACAAAGAAGCAAGTGGCTGCAAGTAAAAGAGTCGTAACCATGGAGGAAACCTCGCTGATGAACGGAGAATCTAAGGAAGCTGCAATCATCAACAACAAACCTTCTGTTTGTGCTGTTGCTTCAGGGGAGAAAAGACATGCAACTGTCCCAAAGGGTCCAAACTTCCATAGCATTCATGTACCTAAGAGCTGTACAAAGAGAGTGGCATCACATGTCTAAAATCTTCGGTTTAATTCACACGAGAGAGTCTTGTAATTTGGATTTATCTTTTGAGAAGTAAGAGAAGTGAGATTGTTTTAGTGTGTATAAAACGCTTGCTCATTTTTACAATTGATCCATTAAAAAATCATCATTGTTGGTACAGAGTGCATCTTCAACCCATTGCTATATTCACCTTCAGATGCTATAAATAGAGAAAAAAATAGCAATTTCTATTTTAGAGGTATATTTTTATTATTTTCAAAACACTCCTTCAACTTTTAAAATTTTATAATTATAACAAAACAATTATTTTTATAGGAAAATACAGTTTTTATAAAAATAAAATCACACTTTTTATTTACCAAACAATCTTATAATGAAACTTTAATTTAAACAAAGTTATAATTATATGAAAATCTTATAAAAATTAAAACTAAATAGGGTTGATTTTCAACTTTTATAAATAAAAGATACTTGTTGTAAAAAAAATAGAATCTTTTGAGAATATTTCTTTTTAGAGGCAAAAATAAAGGAATACATTGAAGAGAAACATATATTTATTTTAGAATTACTCTATTTTAGAGATAAAAATAAAGGAATACATTGGAGATAGTCTTAGAGAAGAGCTCAAGAGATTCTACAGTGGCAACCGAAGTGACCTCCCTTACATCCTTTTATGACTTACTAGGGTCGGTCCGGGCTACGCCCGGGTTTTTTATTTAAATTTTAATTTATGATTATATATTTTGAAATTTTTTTGTTTGTATTGGTTTTGTATGTATTTTTTTTTGACTAAAACCTTAAAATATCTGGTTTTGTGTGTATTAGTTCCTGGTATTTGTTTTTATTTATATTGAATTGTTGTTGGTATGGTATGTTGTCGTTGGGGTGTGAGGTGGTGGTTGTGTGTGGTGAGACCGTTATTCTCTGTAACAATTGTGGTTTAGACATGTTGTGTTTGTGTGCAACTGGATGCTGTAATAAGGTTATGGAGTTTTAGTAAATGCTTGTGTACAGGTCCTACAACTTATGGATGTCCTGCCTGAGGGGCTTTTATTAGTAACGGCAAGGGTAGATTACTTTTGGGTTTTCTTTGCCATTGCTGTGACCATGCAGGCACTGTAATTAAAGGTATATATATGAACCTCATCAAACATAGTATTCTTGTGCCGGGAGTTGTTCTACGCAAATATTTTTTTAATCACAGAAAGGGTGTTGTGTTGTCTGACCATAAGCAACGATGTGTTAGTCTTAGATCAGGTGTGGTGTGTTTTTTAACTTCCAGGCTGTTACTTAACTTCAGAGGTTTGTTCTCACTGTTTTGTTACGCACTAATATAAAATGATGAGAAAGAGTTGGAATTTTTGCATATGTAAGATGTAGTGGACGTAAGTTAATAAAGAAAGACCAGATGCACTTTAAACGGGCAAAAGTGCTCAGTTTATATTTTCCCTATTTCATCAAATTTTAAAAAGACATGATAATGAATCAGGAAGTAGGAGTTACAGTATAATTGACTCTGGAACAAATTATTCAGTTGACACACTTTTAAGTTGGTAGCAAAAACATAGTTTCGTTCAAGGAGACTCAATAGTTATAGTTTAGAAAAGGAAATTCAATTGGAGGATAGCAAAATCGCTCAAGTTCCACTTTTTATTTCAGGAAATTATAAAAAGAAGCTATTGGACTCAGCAACAGTCTAATGGACTCCAATAACCTTAACTAATGTGTGGCGTCTTCGCAGAGTGCACACCTTTCACCATGACATGAGTACATCTGCTGTTGTTGACAGGAGTACCTCTTTCAACACATTCAGAAGCTACAAATGTTGCATAAATGATTGTGTTCGTCCCAATGAACAGATATATGAGAAAGTAAATAAAGGAAGGATAGTCAAATAGTGATAAATGAATAGAGCTTGGAAACAATATAGGATAGGATCAGATAGGAAGCATATGATAATAAGGTGTTACTTCTCGATGACTCCTATACAACATCGAATCAATAACATAACCTTTTTCCAGATTCCCCGCTCGAGCTGCAGTACGAAGACAGACTCATCTTTTACCATGTGACATCACTTATTGCAGATTTACCATCACGGCGTTAACTGTAGATTCATTGTACTTACCCATGTAATGCAGTGTATGAGAGCTTCAGACAAATTTGACGCACTAAACGTAACTCAAGGAGATACTCTCTTCTCTCAATTCAACATTGCCAACAACCTATAAACAAAAAATAAATCAGACCAACTATAAACAATTCTTCTACCAAAAACAGAGATTTACCTAGTTGGATTCAGCTCACTATTAACCTCCAAAATGCGAGTGAGAAGTTCCTGTTTTAATAAATGAGAAACATAAAACAACATAACTGAGAAAGAAAACCAATCAATTGATTACGATCATCAGACAAAACATGAATAGAGCTGAAATAGAGAAGAAGAGTGGTGAGTTACCGAGAAACTGTCTATGTATTGTTCAACTCAAGAACACAGTCTTTCTTATCCCATTGTCCTTTAACGAACTTCTCGGAGTACTATCTGCAGAATAAAAATAAAGGATGCAACTTAATGTTTTGGAGAGATTTATAGAACAAACAAAAGATCTATATATATCTATATATATATATATATGGTGTCCAGAGATTTCACTAAAGAACAAAAGACCACATATCCCTAAAAATCCTTAAACACCATAGATAATTTCTCAAAGAACAAATGACAGCACAATTATTGAGGAAATTTTGGTAAGCGTTCGCTTAACTGCTGTGGCGGCATGTTTATATATGCTCAATCAGAGAACAAAATTAGAAAACAAATCGGAGAAAAACACTCTCATTAACCATGACACCGTGAATTATTATACCAAAAGAGATATGAAAAGACGATGATTTCAAAAGGAGAAACACTCACATATTTATACCAGAGAACACACCGCCTCGCCGATGTAAACCAAGCATTGAAGACCTCATCGTAGACGGTTGAATTAATGAGATTAAACACGAAAAACCAAAACTCACACCTTTTCAAAAACTGGGAAGAAACTCAGGCATCACCATCACCGTAAGAGAGAGACAAATACACATTTCTTCGCGGCGTTAGAATTAGGTTAACCATAATGGGCCCAATAACATTAAACTCACGCTTAGCGATTAAAAAGCCCATCAGATTTTCAAATAAATGAAGTGATGCGTTTTGGTTAAGAAGGACACGTGTCGGTCTGTCAGGCATCGACTTTCCACGTGGCAAAGCAGGAGTGAGACCAACAATTTTTTATATATATAGATTTTTTCTGTAATACCCTTGGAGTTGGGACCCTATCAATACCGATGCTTTTAAAATAGTATTATAAGTAATTTTTTTGTAATTTATCTCGAAAAAGATATTTTAGACTTTTTTTTATATAAAAAGGTATTTTAGACTTTTTATTTAAAAATATATGACTCTTATTTGTTAACAAATGGGGAAAATGAGATTAGATTCGGGGATCGCCCCGCTTGTCTCCTTATCACTCCATGTACTCCATTCCCGAATGTTTGTACTTACTCCAAGAGTTAGGAACTTTTCTCTGTTTCAACTGGTTTATTACCTGGTTGTCTCTATGAAAGAGTAACATCGTTTAGTTGGTCTCGAAGAACATGTACTGATGTGTCCACCATCACAGAAACTTCACAGTTCTATTTTCATGAATTTAATTTTGATATAGTTAAGTGGTTTTTTAGTTCATATCACTATGTTTATTAGAAAAATCAATACACCCTCTTCTCACTATATAACATTTGTAATCATGATTAGGCATAAATCATTTATTCACATTAAACATATAAATCTAGAGAAAATTTAATACAATGTCAAGAAAACATGTAATCCCCCTATATATTAAAAGAGAAGTCACTTTAATGATTTCTGATGACATGTCGTTCATAGGTGAAGTTTCAATTTAATTGTTATAATTTGATTGGTCGATTATTCTTAATTTTTATTTATTTAATTTAGATCTAAAAATTTAAGGTAAGTCTAAAATCATTTAACACCACTTGCCATATAATCTAAAGAATATTACAAATAACAATTTATGGAAACTAATTCTCAAAATTATAGAAAGATTAATAATGCTTTATTTATCACTTTCAATATTTATAAACTATAAAATATAATGAACGAAATTTTATATAAGATAATTATAATAGTTTTATACTCTACTTGATGAATTGTATTCGAATATAATTATATAATAACTATTTTAAATATAGCAAAATCCAAACATATTTATTAATATTATTTTTAAATTATTTATCGTTGTTTAAAAAATAAATTTATCAGAATTTTAAAATAATTTATGAATAATTTAAATGTAAGTTACCTTATTTATTTTGCAAAGTAAGTTATGAATAATTTTTTTTTCTTGCGCAAGTTGCAAAGTAACTTATGAATAGTTTAAATGTAAGTTACCTTATTTATTTTAAACATTTCATGCCCAAGTTATTATCACATTTATTGTAATTTTAAATGCCAATTTACCTTACTGTTTCTAAATTATTAATTAGTTTGTAATGACTTACATTATTACAATATAAAATTCCCGGTGAAATTTTCTTCTTAAACACACACATTGTTTTGGGACGTTGCAATTATACGTATACACAATAACTGCCTCTTGATACTGAAGTTACTTTGTTCTCTATCGTCCATGTCAAATATTGAGTACCAGCTTTTCTCCATGACTGATGTTTTCTCGCAAAGACGGTGGTATTAAGATGTAAAATCTGTTACTTCTAAAACTATACACTATTTATTCTATATTTTAAATTTTGTTATGTCCGCATACTGTGCGGACCGGTCACCTAGTTTATACTATTTGTGTATCCATTCTCTTGTGAACAAAATTTAGCAGCTCTTCTCTGCACTAACCCAAAAGCACAGAACTTCGTACTGTTAAACAAAAATGTACATATTATTTCCGTAATAAACAAAAAAGTCTCACGTTTAGTAAATTAGTAAGTTTTCCAAGCGCTGGATCTGAAAATTCGAAGGCCTTAAATATTTTCTAAAAGCTTTTATAAAATAGTTTTTTTTCAAAATTTAGAGACTTACACTTATGTAAGAACCTCCAAATGTTTTAGAACCAAGGGCTCATTGGTCTTGCCTAAATCGGAGCTGTGTTTTCCTATTGTCAATACGTGTAATTTGCCACTGATGTTAAAATCTTAAAATCCTAAACCCTAAACGCCTTAAAATCTTAAACTCTAAATGCTATAAACCATAAATTCTAAATTCTTTTTTTTAACGCTGATTTATTACGATCTTACAATTATGATATAGGAAAGATTACATAGACGATTCGACAACCGACAATACTACCTGCCTTATGAAGACCTACGCCTAACTGCATCACCTGAGCCGTCCTATGAAGATCCACGCCTGGCCAGATTTACTTGCACCATGTTGAAGATCCCTTGCAAGCTTTTCCTCTGTAGTCTGCATAATTGTTTAATAAACTGCTCTTTCTGGGACTTGAAACCTGGATTTTCTGTAATCTGCAATAAATTGCATAGTCTGGGATTCGAACTCCAAACTTGGATGTGGAAGCCTTTAAACCTTAACCAATAGGCTACAGTGCTTCCACTAAATTCTAAATTCTAGTGTCAACTTTAACGGCATCGTTCTTTTTTTTTAGCTATTTTGTTTTTTTTAATCAATATTTTTTTTAATTAGTTATACATGATATTTTGATTGGTGATAAAAAGAATGAAGTGAATTTAACAATTAACCGTATCCGATAAACACAAGTATCTTTTTTTGAAAGGGCAATCATGTGCACGTCCCTTTCTTTTTTGTTGTCCTCTTGGGTCACAGGACTTATCCCTATTTCCTACCATTATTCACCACCCCAATCATATTCTTCCATTCTCATTTTCAACCTTTAAATTTGAACTTTCTCACATTTTTCTTAAAATTCAAATCGTATACATGGATCCTTTTATGAAATAAATAAATAAATGTAATGGATACATAATAAAATTAATAATGATTCTATAGAAAAATCCAAGATCACGACATCTTGTTCTGTACGGATATGCGATTCTGATCTTACCCATGACACAGCTTGCAATTTTAGCTTTTTCTTTGATTTCTAGAAAGGAATTTTTTTAATTAATATTTCGTTAAAACAATTACGTCGAGTGTATAAAATAGATATATAAACGTTTATCTCTCTATTATTTTTCTGCTTGTGAAATTGTAATCATACACATTGATATCATCGACTTAGAACGAGAGATGTATTGCTAATATTGTGTTAATGTTTATGTCATATGATATGAGTTATGACTTATGACTAAGATTGGCAAACTTGGTCAGTGACACTTAATAGGATAGAAATATGAATTTTTATCACATACATCAACGATAAATTTATTATGCAAGCAGATGTCTGAATCGTACATATCAAAGGTAAACATGATAAAACGATGAAAACTATTGGCTCGAAAAAATAAAAGTAAATTACAAGAAAACGAAGCTGACCAATGCAACATAATCTCAAACGAGGAGCAAATGAGCTGCCACAACGAAAGAAAATGCTACAACGTCGTTTCTTACATTGAAAGCTCCTGAATCCGGGGAGGCCATTGTTGGTGGCATGGGTCCCGGAGAAGGAGCAGATTCCATTGCCGGCATCGGTGGGGAAGCCATGTCAGGGACTGATGCGGGGCTTGGGCCCATAGGAGTAGTTGATGGACTCATTGGCGTCATAGGTGATGGAGCCATGGGCATTGGTGGTGGAGCCATGGGCATAGGAGGTGGAGTCATCATCGGCATAGGAGGTGGAGTCGTCATTGGCATCGGAGAGCCGCCGCTAGGCATTGGTGGCATGGACATTGAGCCAGAAGGAGCCATCATGGGGGACTGAGCTAATGAAAAAGAAACTAAAACCATAGACAACGTCACCAAAAAGAGGGCTTGTGAAAAGGCCATGGTTATGTGTTTCGAATAGTGTGGTTTACCGTTTACGTAAAGTGATATATAGAGAGAGATATGTGAGATAAAAGAGTGGGAGAGAAAAGTGAAATGTTCTTTTGTGCTGTTGGTGATATATAACTTACGGATTATTTGTTTTAAATTGTTGGACCGTTGGAAATTTTGTATGACACATATCAGTCGATGGATAAGTATGAGATGCTGATTTATTTTCCTCCACATACATGAAATAAAAGAGGAAAATTCCAAAGTGAAATCTCTTTGTTGGTACAGATAGAATAATCAATAGACATGAAAATATGGATATTTATAATTATAATGCCTTTATTTATTCTTTATATCTTTTTTAGTGAACCACCAATTCTATTCACGGGTTGGTTATTAAGGGGCCATCTAAGTTATTCGAAATGTCATAAATGATGTTTTCTTAAAATTAAAATATATTCCCTCAGTTTCAAATTATATGATGTTTTAGAAAGTTTATGTTGTTTTAAAATATATTCTCTTTGTTCCTAATATAAGATGTTTCAAAAAAAATTGATGTTTCAATATATAAGATGTTTTCAACTTTCTAAGTAATTTTTACTTTATCAAAAACTGTGTAACCAATCAAATTTAATAATCTATTTTGTAATTGGTTGAAGACAATTATTTTATAGTTTTAATAATATTTTTTAGATAAAAATAATTTCTTTTATATGTGTGTTTTTTACTAAACATCTTATATTTAGGAACAGGGTAGTATGATGTTTTGAGAAATGTTAACTTTAAGTTTATTAGAAATTATTCAACCAATAAAATTTTATCGTCTTTTTATAATTGGTTGAATGATTTTAACTTTTTTTTTAAATAGTATTTTTTTTTAATCTTTATGTACTAAACCAAAACATCATATGAAACGTAAAAAATATTATTTTATCAACCCCAAAAGGGCATCGGGAACATAGTCTCCGACCGACAAACCAGCCATACATGGGAGGTTAGGTTACAGAGAAGCAAAAATCAGAGAACAACAAGCCTATTTATTCTAAGCAGTAATGTCATAAATGATGTTTGCTAGCCTGATATACTAAAACGATGTTCATTCTTTTTTTTGTGTGTTAAGACTTTAGACTATTAGTATAAGTTGTCAAGATATATATCCCGTGATATCATTACAAAATATAATCTAGTAGAAAAAGGATAAAAGACCATAATGCTTTGTTATCCCATACTGTATTGTTTGTCTCTCACGAGTACTCACTACTTAGTTATAATCTAGTGTGTAATGTCATAAATATGGACTGTTGTAACAAACAAAACAGTATGGGATAACCATAAGTCTTAACCATTATCTAACTAAGTAGTATGTAATAATTTTTTTTTTATCTTAACAGTCCATATTTATTTTACAGCTGTCCAATCTCTAATTCCGATAAAAATAATTTAAGTACAAATTATTTTACACGTACATTTTGTCTTTTAATCTTCATAACATTTCTATTTTAATCCTTCTAATCACAAATTTAATCTGAAAAATCATTTTAGACACTATTTATTCTTTAATGATTAAGAATACTAACTATTTTGTAAGTTAATATTTGGATATATCTATATAATAAAATTATTTAAGTATTTTCAAAAAATATATTGTTTGACTGATCTATTATAATAAGTTTAATTAAAATTTATATGTAATTAATATTTTGTTATAAATTAAATTGATCCCGGCCAACAATTTCTATGGCTCCATCACTGGGTGAAATCATATTTAACTATACCGTAAATCTAAAAATGGCAATCTATTTTTTTTTTTTAACAGAAACTACAACTGTCAAGAAATCTGCCTGAAATTTTTTGGGTACATATGTAAGATTGTTTTACTAAAATTAAGGGAAAAAATAAAATAGGAGAAAATCAATACCATTAAAACATGATCATTCACTTAGAAAATTACAGTTTTCTCAAAAATACTTTTAATTTTATAAAAGATTAATAAAATTCATTAATGACATTTAAGTCTTTTGGTTTTGGGCCTACAAATACACTTAAATAGATCTATTAATAATGGACATACTAGATTTTGACCCGCGCTTCAAAAGCGCGGGATCGATTTCATAGTCCAAAATTATTTTTAAACAACTTCTAATTTTGTATATAATAATAGATTTTAAAGTTTCATGTACGTCATTTTCTTAAGTTTTTTTTAGGTGAGTAATTTTGTGGACCGTGAGAAGAATTCTTAATATGCACTATGTTAGAGGTGGGCATTTGGATACATGTTTTGGTCTATTTGGAATTTGGTTTATTGATATAGAGATTTTATTTTTATTCGGGTATTTATAAACTTTGATTCATATTTGGTTTAGATATTTGTGAGTTTGGTTCGTGTACAAATATCCGTTTAAATTAAGTACACAAAATAAGAAATCTAAAGATAATTTAAAATCCTTAAAATTCAAAATAAAAATAGTATATGAAATAAAATTTTGAATATTTAAAATCCTTAACATGAAATTGGTTCAGTTTGGATATTAGATGGGAAACCAGTAGGTATTTAGTGTATTTTCCGTGTTTAAAATATTTTGACTATTTTAGATATTTATTTTCTACTATTTTTTATATTTTAAAGTATTTTTTAAAATTTTAAATATTTTTGAATATTTTATATATTTTGAATACTAAATAAAAATAATTCACTTGCAAAATCTACATTTTCTATTGAGCCGACCACTCTTCTGACCTGGACCGGTTATGAACCAAAGTTTGTTGTTTAAAAAAATGAATATATTTAAACATATAAATATTATTTGAATATTTTTGAGCACTGAAAATATTTTGGTTTGAACCAAATTTGGTCATGCTCCTTCATATACCAAAGTTTTGGATCCGTTTGAATATTTTACCAGCTTCGATTAAAAATTGGTATAATTTCTTATTCAGTTCAGTTTTTTTGGGTTTGAATATTTTTCTCAGCCTAAACCATGTGGTTTTCTTAAATTAAATATTAGAAATTTAGATGAGATAAAATCTTAGGGATGTCATTTTTAATTTTATCACACCAGTAATTTTTAATATATTTTGCGAAGAAAATTTTACTTTTTTGGGAATATATTACATTTGCTAATAATATTGTAAATATATACTTTTTAATTTTCATAAAGTAGTCACTTTAGGTTTAATATATTGTGTTGATTCATAATTTTTTTTAAGTAATAATATGTGTCCATATAAAATATTAAATTTTTAATATTCTATATTTAAATTAATATTCATATAAAATAATCTATTATTAAGATACAAATTCTATTTTGAAATAATATCCGTAGGATTATAAGTGAATATCTATACTATTATAAGAGAATAATTTTAAAAAGTCTATTTACAATTATGTCGATAACATGTTCGCAGTACTAAGAGAACCATGCAACCAAGTAATGAGATATTTATAATGTAGCACTAAACATGATGGATACGATGAGGTATTATCTTTTTGTTCAAATAACTATTGGATGAGATCTATCAGATTCAAATATTAGTACAAACATGGTTCGGTTCATTGATATAAGATAGGTCATATAAATGTTAATAGTGCACTACGAATAATAAGGCAAGTGGAGTCAATCACATTCCATAAATGTAGGAGAGTATATGTATTGAATAATGTAATTATAAACTTTGGTTGTATTTAATAGGTTGGACTAAAAAATAAAAAGGTCCAAACAATTTTCATAGGTAGATTTTTTAGGACTCCTTCTCTTTTAATAGTATTGATATATATTTAAAAGATATATTAACTTTAAATTTGATATAAGTATAAATATATTATCAACTATAAATAAATTAACAAACATGAAAATATCATTTTCTTAAATATATGTATCAATATTCAAAATAAATCATTTGAATATTATACAGATTTTCAATACAAACCAAATCATATATCCTACACCATATATCATATACATATTTGAATATCATTTCCATGTATAATGTCATTTGATACATAATATTAATATGACAATTATGAGTGTTCAAGAATATTTTAAAAATTATATTAAAATAATTTTTTAAATCTAAAATAAAAACACAAACTTATAATAGGTTATTAATAACGAAAATAAACTAAAATTGTCATATCAATAAGTTTTTTTTATTATCATTCTTTTATATGGATAATATAATAAATTTTCATCAAATTCTGAGGAATCTCTAACTTATGTAGTATTAAAAAATATATTAGTAATTTAATCAATTTATTTAAAAAAATACTATCATATATTTTGTGTTTTATCGGATCAATGGTATCAGATTGAAGGTTAATAGTGAGTTTTTGGGTTTTTACCGGGTTATTTTTAATTAACGAATTTTTCTTTAAATTTGAACCGGATTATATACAATGTATCAAGTCTATAGGTTCAACCATGAATCTAGGTAGGATATGAAAACAAATCTTAAAACTCAAACATTATTATAGAACAACTACCATATTTTGAAAAAAATTCATATTTTGAAAAGAAAATAAAACAAATGATAAAAACCTAAAAACTCAAGTTTAAAATAAAATAATGGTAGTTTGTAAATCAGTTTTTGATCAATAAATGAAAAAAAAAATAAACGCGCGCTTAAAAGATCAAAATCTAGTGGTCTCTTATTATAATTGATCAAATCTTTGGGCCTAATTTTTTGGTTAAGATTTTCACCACCAAAAAAATGTTTAATTTAGCTGAAAACATGAGTAGGAGCTTTTGAATGCCCCACAAAAACGTATTTGTAATGGGCCTGATTCTCATTATTTCAGCGAATACAAAGAAGCGCCCATTCAAAAGACAAAAATGAGCGGTCAGAGCGGGAACATTTCAAGGTACAAAAGACTCAAAAACAACGTCACAGGCTCCGCACGTGCCATCATCCCGCCCTTTCTCCATTTCCCCCAAATCTCAAATTCTCAAATCCCTATCTCTCTCTCCCTTCCCCCACCGATTCACATCACTTGACAATGTCCGAAGACCCGAGTCGACTCGGAAGCTCAACAGCCGCCGGAAGAGAGCTTATAGCTCTCGGACTCACCAATTCAGACGGCGACGAACATCTCTACCACCAACAAGCCTCGGAGTTATGCCGTCACCTACTCCACCTTGGCCACTCCGAATCCGTTGCGCATCTTTCTTCACGGTGTACACACTTGCGAGCTTCTCCTGAGCTCGTCAAGAGTCTTTGCTCGATCCCTAACTCCCCTATCTCCCTCACCGAAGATGGCGCATTCGTGACTCTCTCGTGCGAGTTTCTCTCCGATCCGGCTAGTTTCGCGTCTAGTCTGGGTATGCCGGAGCACGATCTGTGTGAGAAGATTTCGCGTTTTACGGATTCGATGTCCCCCAAGCGTAAGCATATGAGAGGTAAATTTTCATTTTAGTCAAACTTACATAGTAATACTCAGCTTTGCTTTGGGTTTAACATTGGATTAACACTCAGAAAACGAGGAAGAAGCGGAGCTACAGCTCATGCCATTGCCAAAACGAAGCCGAAATAATGAAATCAATGTAAGTAATCTCTTAGTTAAAGGTGAAAGACGCACTGTATAATTCAATTTCATAAATGAAGGATTGATTGATTTATGTGTGATTGATTCAATTTTTTTGTTGCTAGGCGAGTTACAGAGCTAATGAGATTACAACTATTGTGAATGGTTCCATGCTTGAGACTCTTAAAGCTTTTGAAACCCAAGCTTCGCTTATAAGTTTAGGTGGTGAACTACTGGCATTTGACCAAAGTCCTTGGTCTGCTGGTTGCGAGATGTTCACCAATCTTCCAGTGGATGTTGATCCTATGCATTGCTTGGAGGAGATCAAGCAAGATTCGCCATTTCCTGGAGAGGTTGGATATGGTAACCAACTTGAGATTGAAGATTTTCAAATTGTTGACAACCTAAGTTTAATCGAAGAAGAAGATGAGGATAACAACGAGGATTTGTTACCTGCGGGGGAGATACAAACTCCCAATGCGCAGTCTGAATCCATGCCATCGGAAAATGAGTTAAGATCAGTGTACGTTGTGGAGGATACTGAAGATAAGCTTGCCTTGAGTTGTAACCCATTAAAGCAAGAGGACCAGGCTGTAGAGATCTTTACTACCCCTGTCAAAGAGATGCCTTTGAAGCCTTCGGCTATAACAGTTAACCAAGATAATTCTTTAGTACATAAAGCTCAGGATCTATGCAAATCGTCTGGAAACAGCAAAGGACATAGCTGTTCTCCTGAGAAAAAATACACCAGGAAAAGTAAAGCTACTCAGAAGGCAAAACAGAATCTGAACTACATTCAACCTAAAGACCAGAAGGTAGACATGTCTCTTTCATCTAGAGTTAGGCCTTTGCAAATCCACTTTTCTATAGGATACTTCTGCAACAGACTTTTTAGCATAATCCACTATATTAATAGCTCCATATTTGTTGTTTAGGATCAGGCAAAGCAGAACACATTTCCAGATGTTGATTCTTACACTGTTATAGAGGAAGAAGGCTCAGGTAAATATTTCCTGACTACGTCATCTATAGTACTCTTCTGTTCAAAATTGAAAGAACTTAGTTGGTTATTGGCTAATCGTTGGTGAAACTGAACTGTAGGTGGCTACGGGATTGTTTATAAGGCAAGGAGGAAAACTGATGGAAAAGAGTTCGCCATTAAATGTAAGTGAACATAATGATATATTGCTAGATTTTGTCATTGTAGCACTTTGTTTTTGGTTTGAAAACTTGTCTTATGTATTATTTACACAGATCCACATGCCGGTGCTCAAAAACACTATATTAATAATGAAATCAGAACGCTCGAACGTTTCGGGTAAGTAACTAAGTATGATCTGGTTATGATCCTCCTTTATTTTTTTTAACAATATCTGAAATTGCCTAAATGTTTGTTCACATAGGGGGAAAAACTTTATAATAAAATATGAAGGCTGTCTCAAGAACGGGGATTCCGATTGCATTATCCTTGAACACGTTGAACATGACAGACCTGATCTTTTGAAAAGAGAAATAGATGTGTATCAGCTACAGCTGTACGGCTACTGCATGTTCAAAGCTCTGTCAAGTCTTCATAAGCAGGTAATGAAGATTTAGGACTAAATGTTTGAGCATTCATTTTTAAATCACTCTACTAACGGATTCTATTGTTTTTATTCTGCAAATGTGAAGGGTATTGTTCACAGGGATGTTAAGCCAGGCAACTTCCTTTTCTCTAGGAAGAGCAAAGAAGGTTATCTCATTGACTTTAACCTCGCCATGGTAAGCAATTCGATGTCACCCTTCTCTTATCAATACTTTCTAGCAACAGCTATTGGTTAGTGTTTCATATAAAATAATTTGAGGTTACCAACCTGTTCAATTGATACTAAGGTTAGTGTCCAACAGAGACACTGAAAAGCTTGGCTAACGCAAACATTTTTTTATGATCCCACCCTCTGATATTAATCTCATTTTCGTTTGTGGCTTCATCAGGATTTACACCAGAAGCACAGGAGAGCCGGTAAACTTCTCCCCTCATGCATTTGTCTTTAATTATGCAAACAAATGGAAACTAAAGCTAGCTCTTATATGTTTTGTAGATAAATCAAAAGCTGCTACAGCTCTCCCAACTGTCAGCAAGAGGCATCAGATATTGATTAACGCTCCTGAAACAACAAACCGAGTGACCAACAAATCTTCTCAGAAAACTCTAGCGCCCAATAGCCTGAAGAAAGCAGCGGGAAAGATAAGATCTCGGAATGACATGAGCAGATGGGAGAGATTCAACAGCCAAGGGGGAGAAGGATCTGGCTTAACTTCAGCCAAAGATGTGACCAGCACAAGGAACCACCCTTCAGGTGAAAAGAGGAGAGAGCCTTTGCCATGCCATGGAAGGAAAGAGCTTTTAAACTTTCTGCAGGAGACAATGTCTGGTCCAGTTCCAAACCATGACGTATCATCCAAAGCTCCTACGTCTATGAGAAAACGTGTCGCTGCTCTTCCAGAGAAAGATGATGGGCTTGTTTATCTGACCCCAATGCCGCTGCGCTCTAACGGTAGGCCTGAAGCAGGTATATTTCTTGTGTAATCGTTAACTCTCGTTTTGATTAGATTAATTTAAACCGTAATAAAAAAATTGCTGACTTTACTAGGGGATGTAATTAAAAAGAAAGACGGTCCTTGCTCAGGAACCAAAGGCTTCCGTGCTCCAGAGGTACGTTAACTGTTACTATCTCTGACTTCCGCTAAAGCTTTGCTTATATGTCGAAGAATGCAAGTGGGTTTAGGCTTTCAAGTTGCTAGTTAATACCATATATGAATATTGGGCGCTGAGAACTAAAAATGCAGGCCTGAGCTACTCATTCGAACATCTAAGATGGGTAAGCTAATTCTTTGGGTCTATTCTTGGCTGAATTGGCTTGTGCAGGTTTGCTTAAGATCGTTGCACCAAGGACCTAAGATAGACGTGTGGTCTGCAGGAGTAACTTTGTTATACCTAATGATGGGAAGAGCACCTTTCACTGGTGACCCTGAACAGTTAATATTTATTCTTGACTGAATCTGCTATCACTTCATTCCATTCATTTTTTTTTTACTTTCTAGCCTTCTTACAAAGCCCTCGTGATTCTCAGGAACATAAAGGATATTGCAAAACTACGAGGCAGTGAAGAATTATGGGAAGTTGCCAAGCTGCACAACCGTGAATCTTCTTTCCCTGAGGTAATAACCGCATCTTATCACCCTTCTACACTTTTTCATCTATACCATGCTCTGCTCTTAAGTCTAGAGAAAGAGAAGGTCAATATGGCTATAAACATGTTCTGCTCTTAATTCTAGAGAAACTTGTCCTTAAGATTGCGCAATTAAAGTCGTCTTATTAATAAGTCTAGAGAAAGAGAAGGTCGATATGGCTATACACATGTTCTGTTTTATTCATTTGGATTCATTTTGCGTTCTATGCTTCAACCGCAGTCTCACATCCTGATAAAATCTTAAACGTTTGTATTACGTTATTTGATACACTGTATATATAGATGACGATCGCAAGAGATGATGAGATATGAAATTTTGTGTGTTTTATTTCTTTTCCAGGAATTATATGAATCAAGGTACTTGAAAGGGATGGAGTTGAGAAAATGGTGCGAACTCAACACAAAACGCAGAGACTTCCTAGACACGATCCCACCGTCGCTCCTAGACCTTGTTGATAAGTGTGTGACCGTTAACCCAAGGCTACGAATCAGCGCGGAGGATGCTCTGAAGCACGACTTCTTCCATTCAGTTCATGAAACCCTTAGAACACAAAGGGTCCTTAAGCAGCAGCAGCAAACGCAATTGCATCCTTCAGTGGTTGCTGACGCAGTAGACCAAACAATACACTAATATTACAAATGTAAAGTAAAATAGTAACTTGAATTTTACTTCTTTTTCACTCCACAGTCCACACCGCACCTTGCATGACATGCAAATTTAGTAGCGTTTTAAGTTTGTTTAATTGCAGAGAGGACTCGAATGTAATTTTAAAAGGTAAAAAAGGGTAGAGTTTTCAGACTGTATAGTTGTCACCGCACTACAATGATTTGGAACTCATGTTTGTATGTCATAGAAGTACTTATTCCTGTCACATGTTGACTATTACAAGTAAACGTGTCTTTACTTCAAAGGATCAGAGCATCAGTCTTTGAGTGTTGAATGTCTCTGCATCTAAGGATTGTCATGGTACGAGCTCTCAAAATGAGTGCAACCAACAGTATGAGGACAGTGACTGAGAGATTGGGAGAAGCAAGAAGCCAATGCGGGTAAAAAGCTCTGCCATAACTCTTGATTCTTTTTTTTTTCAGGATGAACTAGAGAATAGACATTAGGAACTGAATAGATCATTTGATTCTATTATGCAGAATTGCAGATGACACTAACAAAATCCAAAGAACCTTCCAACTTTTTTTCCTTATAAAATGCCATGAATAAATCAGATTTGGGAAAACAAAAATGTATATCACAAATTCACAAGAGAATTAACAAAAAGAAGAAAAGTGTTGCAGCTAAAATTAAATAGCAAGACCCTCTTCATCAGCAACGTCTGGATCACTGTTCCCATGACGTTTCCTACACTCACAGTAAAAAACAGTGACTACAACATAACTCAGCACCACCTCTGCCCCATACATACACACCAGTTTCCACCCTTCCCACCCACCGGACAGAACCACAGACCTCCACCACGACCCCGAGCTCGAGTCTACATCCAGCTCCTTCGCCAGCTTCTCCATCCCATGACCAATCCAACTCGATAGAAACACAAACACACCCGCCAAAGCCAACCCCGTTATCCTCCTCCCTTTCATCAACCCCGTTCCTTCCTTAACCGCGTCAAAACCGTATCTTTCTTCTACCACAGAGACCACAAGCCCAAGCCCTGTTATAGCCATTATGTATACCTCAATACCTAAACTGAGAAATGTGATGAGGTGACGCAGTGTGGGTGTGTAACCGAAGATAGCTGACAGAAACATGGGAACCGGTGAGTAGAGGAAGAGCAGACCGTAGACTACAATGGAAGTCGCTGTTACTCGCATCCACGAGGACTTCACCGAAGCAAATGAAGATTTCAGAGATGGGTTCAGGCCCTGGTGCGAGAAGGAAGTTGACGTGATGACGGCTATGGAGACGATACAGGAGAGGATGAAGGATGGGACGAAGTACCGGGACTTGAGACGTAGAAGAGAGACAGCGTCTTGTCTAGACTCTTCCCATATCTGTCTAGCTTCGAACCGCGTGTGGACAACGTTGGCTAGGGCTTCTAAGCGGAAGACATGGTTTTTGAGACGAAAGGAGGTGAGAGTTAAGGAGAGATGCAAGGCCGAGAGAGGGATGGCTATGAAGGCGAAGATTGGGAGTAAGATGTGTTTGTTTCTGAAGAGAATCATCAAGGAGTCAAGGAGTGTTGTGGTGATCCTTGTGGAAGAACCAGGTCGCTTTACTTCAATCATGGTTCCCAAAGGCGCATACGAACCTTCTCAAGCTTCAAAACGCTGTTGGGACAGCTTAAAGGTTAAAACTGAGTCGATGTTGTGCTTCTAGAGAATGTGCCTGTTAACAATGAAAGCTCAAAACTTTTAGCAATCCATACAAGACAATGACTCTTTTAGCGATTATTACAAAAACAGAAACTGAAACAAGGTTTGGTCCAGAGATCATGCATAGTTGACCGAAATGTTAAAGACTTTATCTACGTACCACCAACCACGACGTTTTCAAAGTTCAACAAGTATAAACCTTAATCAAATCAGAACTGTGTTACGTTTCCTAAACATTAATCTCTAACAGAGAATCAAAACAGAAGTAAAGTTCGATTATCGATCTAAGAACTTGACGGCTGGATCCTAACTCTTACTACAGAATAACAGAAACAATTAGGTTTATCACGATTTGATTTGAGATCGAGACCAACCTGAAGGATGCGAAATAGCGCCGATTGGTGTAAGAGGAAAGTCGAAGAAGATCTGCTTGGAAGGATACTGATTCATTGAGTTTAAATTGAGAGACAGAACAAGTCAATGAGCGAGCATTGTGTTTTTATTTTTCCCAAGTGAACCACTGTTACATGCTCGTAACTCGATTTGTTTTGTATCCCAAATTATTATTTTTATCAGGCAGATCCCGATTTTATTTTAGGATTATCCTATTTGCATTAATCTCGACCTTTGTCATTAAAATAAGGTAGGTAGACTAAGTTGAAGTTTGATATTTAACCGGGGCTTCTAACTCTAGTGGTAAAGGGCTTACAGCTGTGAGTACCGCCACCTGGGTTCGAATCTCAGCCACTGGGGAATTAACATTTCGGCATCGCCAGGAACAGATGATCTGTTCCTATACGTGGCAACACGTGACTCATCTGGATCACTTCTGTGAGGCCAGGATACCTCTGTATAATTCAAAAAAAAGAAGTTTGATATTTGCGTTCCACCAGTGATTTTTTTTTTTTTTGACAGCCAAAGATTATACTAGTCTATCATACTCCTGCTAGGCCAGCCTCAATAGCTAGCCAACTAGGAGCAAAACCGCTTACAAAGTCTGAGTTGATTTCACGTGATCGGGCACCTTTTGCAAGATGATCCGCACAAATATTTTCTGATCTAAGAATAAAAGAAATCGAACAGCTAAGAAAATCATTGCAGAGGGCTTTAATCTCATCAAATTCTGCGGCCAGAGCCGGCCATTCTTCCTCCAAATACACAAGTTTTACCAATTGTTCGCAGTCTGACTCCAAGTGGACCTCACGCCATCCCGCAGTTAGCAGTTCTTGCATTGCCCATAACATACCTTCTGCTTCTGCGTGAAGAGGTGATGATGTTTTTATATCTCCTTTCACTCCAAACAAAGTCGGTGCGTCGTCCTTCAGGAGCACAAAGCCCAGTCCCGTCGCTTCGGTTGTGCTTTTCCACGATGCGTCTACTTGGCATCTCCACTTTTGTATAATACTAGTTTGCGACGTCATGGCTCGTACTGGCCGATCTTCTGTTTGAGTCTCTGTAATCTCTGTGATTATTTGGACTAGCTTCCAGCTCTCAGCTTCCTTTTGTGCAAATTGGACAGTGTCGCCGGGTGCTATGTTCTTACCGTTGAAAGCTTTTTTATTACGTGCCTTCCATATGTACCAAGCTGTCCATGGAAAAGCTTCCAGCCTCGTTGGGTCCACTCTTCGTTCTTTTGCTCTATGTAGTAAGTAGTTAATATTCTCATATAAAGATTGACACGGAAAGATTCCCAGAGGGGAGGGAACAGTAGATAATGCCCAACATTATAGCGCAGGAGGGCAGAGGAACAGAGTATGGTTGATCGTTTCTTCATCAGCTCCACAGCGGGGACACGAGCTGTCTTGGGTGCAGTGGCGTTGTTTGAGTTGGGTGGCTGTCGCAAGGAATCCCGAAGTGTCTTGCAGTGCAGTGGCGTTGTTCGACCAGTGATTATTACTAGATTATCATCAATAAGTAATTTTGTTTTTCTTTGTTAATTGAGTTGTGTTGTTGACATAGTATTACATACTTGAAATTTCACATTTTATTACATAACAGTGCTGTTTAAAGTTTGTTGGAAAAGAATAAAAATCAAGGACTACTATAAATAGTGATCTCAAATAGAAATTTCATTCAGATTTCAGACAATATACCGTATGATATATGACAATGAATGTGTGTGGGTACAGAAAAATCATTTGACTGGCTGGCCCCATCTCATCGAAGTCTTGCAGTAAAAAGATGTTTCATTCCCAATTAACAACAATTGTCTTCTTCCACTCAAATTAACTCCTTCAAGCTGCTGACAAATTCCAGGTCCATCACAGGTTTAGTATTGCGACTATATGAACAAATTGAAACCAGATATACTAAGTTTGGCCAAATTTAATGAAATGACTGAATCAATTTCTCCATCTACGGATGAAATCATTAACCAATTAACCATCCACGATTAGTTTTTTTTTTTCCAATTTCTCGGTTTACCTGAATGAGAAAAGAGCCAGAGGATTACAACACAGAGCAGAAGAAGGAGAGGAATGAAATGGATGACGTTTTCTGCAGATCTCAACCGTGACTTCTCTCTCTTCCCCGGTTGAGAACTCGGGTCGTACCTTGGCAACAGCAGCTCCACATCATCTTCCATAAACGTTGCACTCTGAGATCGAGGCGGAGACGGTGACGGTGATTGATCAGAAACTCTTGAGCCACTCGCCGATCTACGCATCCTTCCTTCCTTAACGCAACTTTGTCAAGTCAAAGGTGGAAACTTTATTCACACACTAACGTATTTAAATACTGTCCTCACATCAGATTTGACCTGTCCAGAGTCAAAGCTCTTGTCTTTTATTTCTTTTACCAGTAACCGCCACAAGAGCAAGACCCATCTTTGAAATGGTGAAACCTTGTCGTGTCTCTCACTACAATCTCTCGTCTCTCTATCTCCGACATAAATTCGATTGCTTTATGACAATCACCGCAGATCCTCAGGTTCTTGAACACTTGTATCCGTGACCCCTCAGGTAGCTTTAAGCACCCATAAGCAACAGCTAACTTCTCGCTATGCCATAACAAAAGCT
This sequence comes from Brassica rapa, assembly GCF_000309985.2. Taxonomy (NCBI): domain Eukaryota; kingdom Viridiplantae; phylum Streptophyta; class Magnoliopsida; order Brassicales; family Brassicaceae; genus Brassica; species Brassica rapa. The sequence continues at coordinate 10,467,393 of NC_024795.2, forward strand.
TCTCCTTCTGCTCTTCTTCTACGTCGTGTAAAGCAAACTCTAGCTCCGGTTTGTATCCAGCTAGTCTCATCGTCTTCTCCATCTCCTTCAGCTTCGTGTGTATTGAGTCTAGCTCCGGGTGAATCCTATCGCTTGATCTGAAATGGTGAACCTTGTTTCGAATCTCTATCCAGCTATAACCAGGTGCCTTCACAACGTTGCTCTGCTTCATTCTCTTGCGAACCCTTGCAACGTCTTCCCAACGGTTTCTCGAAGCGTATATATTCGCAAGCTGTACATACCCGGCTGCGTTACTCGGGTCAAGCTCGAGCAGTTTCTCAGCTGCGAGTTCACCCAAGTCCACGTTCTTGTGCACCCTACAAGCCCCCAAGAGCGTCCCAAAGACAGCAGCGTGCGGCTTAAACGGCATTGATCTTATCAGCTCCAACGCCTCCTCCAGCTTCCCAGCTCGGCCCAAAAGATCAACCATACAAGTGTAATGATCAGGCCTTGGTTCCACCCTGTAATCTCTCACCATGGAATCGAAATACTCTACACCAGTATCCACCATCCCAGCATGGTTACAAGCCAGCAAAACAGCAACAAACGTTATCCAATCCGGTCTGGTCTTGTTAACCCTCATCTCACGGAACAAAGACAAAGCCTTCTCAGCTTTCCCGTGCTGTGCGTACCCGGAGATCATCGCGTTCCACGCCACAACGTCTCTCATCTTCATCCCCTGAAAGAGCTTCCAAGCATCACCAAGCTCTCCACATTTGCAGTACATGCTTACCAGAGACGTCAACGCGGTAATGTCATTACACAGTGTAGATGATTTGCACACTATCTGATGAACTTGCCTCCCAAACCGTAAGGCCGATAACTCGCTGCATCCGAGCAGAACGCTGCTCAGTCCAGACGAGTTAGGCCTAGCGCCTTCCTCTAGCATTGCTTTAAAAAGCTTCAATCCATCCTCCGCGCGAGAGTTTTCGACGTAACCAGAGATCATAGCGTTCCAAGTTACGAGGTTTTTATCCACTGTCATGTCTTTGAACACAGCCTCAGCTAATTCAACCTTCTTGGCCTTCATGTACCCTGTGATCATCGCCGTCCACGCCACCACGCCTCTAACGGGAGCCGCTTTGAAGAAACGTGACGCCGTTTCCAAATCCCCACTCTCTACGTAACCAGAGATCATTGCATTCCAAGAAACCTCGTTCTTCTCAGTCATGGCGTAGAACAGTTCCCGCGCTTTTTCCATTTCCTTTCTTCGTGCGTACCCTGTGATCATCGTGTTCCATGACGCAGCGTCCTTGAACGGAGCCTGGTCGAAGAAGCTCTGAGCTTTCTCGAAGTTTCCATTGCGAACGTGGCAAGTTAGCATGATGTTGTAGGAGAAAGTATCTGGTTCAGGGATTTCGTCGAACAGCTGGTGTGCTTCCTTAATTCTACTTGGATCTTTACAAAACCCAACGAGAAGAGAATTCCATGTGACGGTGTTCTTAGCTCTCATTCCGTGGAACACTCTGAGAGCTCCGTCTATATCTCCAGAACGTACATGTCTTGCAATAAGCTTGTTCAACGGGAAGATCTGGTTTTGATCAGAAGAAGGTTTAGTCGATGGCTCTGGCGATGGAAGAGAGGAAGAGGAACATGATCCCACCAAAATGGCATCTGGGTTTCCAGTGGAACGAGAAAAGAATCGAACTTTCCATGGCTGATGAATGTTGAAGCGAGAAAGCATTTCTCTGGGTTTATGACGTAACAGGACAAACTAATCGGTTCCTACAAAACATCAAGGGAACGTCTTGTTTCACAATGTTTTTGGTAAATATACTTTACACACAAAACACATACCATCGGGAGAATCTTAAATCACACAACTGTTAATAGAAAATAAACTATTGAATCTTTTTAATATTTGTCTATTACAGAACTATGAACATGAGGAAAGAGATGACAGAGTGAACTCAAAGAAGACTCAAAACCGATAACATTAGACTTGGCTGTCTAAAACAAGTTTTCATAAACAACAAAACAACGACAAAGAAGTGGTAAACTAAAAGCGAGTAATGTTTCAAAAGTAATTAAAAAAAGGAAAAAAAAACGGTCAGGCATAAGTTTGCAGAAAATCTAAAAACTGACAGACAACTAAAAATTTACAACTGACAACATACATGCAAACAGTACGACTCTCGCATGAAACTCCCGCATGAGTGTGTGTTTCAGACGTGTGTTCATGGATGGATCTCTTTACTTGCCCCCAAGAGATGGGAACTGAGCAGTATCCGCAATGGCAGGCGCAGCTTCACTACGGTTACCACTAAATCCACCACCACTTGAAACACGACCACCTCGTCCACGGCCACCACGACCTCCTCGGTAGTAGTTCTCACCCTCCGCTGGTTTCAGAAACTCATTAATGCTCACAGCCTGTAAATTACAAAACACATCCATAAGCAAACTTACTGACTTCTACAAACTGTTTGATTCTGACAACAGTGTAAAACCTTCTTAGCCTTCTCTTCTTTGTCATCTTTGCGTTTGTCCTTGTCTGAACCCTGAGAAATAGATCAAAAATCAAGGTTAAGACTGCTTCCAGTCGACTGTTAGATATGAAGCGTTACGACCTCCCTTGCTATATGAGTATACGAGAAGGAAGAAAGGGAGTCAGCAGAAGACGACAACGGAGAGCTGTGACGTGGCGCAGAGGACCACTTGAGTATGCGGTTATGAGGAATAAGGAATAAAGATGGTGAGCTGGAGATCTTGTTAAACATCCCACGTGATGTGTTGGCTGCGTAGGAACCTTTTCTATTTATATGAGCGAGTATTGTATTGGAGAGGCATCAAGAGATTTGATCATAAAGTTGTAAAGGGAGAGAGAGACCCTAAGATACTCTCTAGTTTGTTACGATCTTTCTTTATCAATACGAATCTCTTTCGTTTCTTAATACAATCCATAACAACTTGGTATCAGAGCCATTTCTTTACTGGACCCGATGGCGCCTGGGAAGAAAGCGGAGATTGATGCGACGTTAGATGGATTGAGAGAAGAGATGAACAAGATTGGGGTGGTGGAACGTTCGATGGAGGATCTCAAGGAGAGTGTGATGGAGATCCGAAGTCGGATGAGCGTGATGGAACGTTTGGAGAAGCGTTTGGATGAGACCGAGGAGACGAGGAAGAAGGAGTTTGCGGCGTTGTTCCAAGCAACGCTGCAGAGTCATATGGAGGAAGAGATCTCGCCACCGATGCAACGTTCGGGAAAGCAGATCGCAACCGAGGAGGAGGGTAGCGGTCTCTTTCGCGCCGGAACATCGGGGGTTCGATCAGAGTCTGTTACACGGGTCGGTGAGGGTCGACGTGAGGTGGAGTATGACGGACGTAACCACTCACGGAACCATCTTGATCACCAGTGGCAGCAGAACGAGTTAGGACCCGATGATCTGCCGAGAAAGCTGAAGATTCCGATCTTCGACGGAGAAAACGCAGAAAGCTGGGTCCTCCGTGTTGAGCAATATTTTGAACTTGGAGAGTTCTCAGAAGAGCGGAAGTTGCGAGTGGTGAGGATGTGCTTCGATGGGGAGGCGTTGATGTGGTACCGTTGGGAACGAGACCGAAATCCTTTTTTGAGTTGGGATCAGATGAAATACCGGGTTTTGGAGCAGTTCTCGACTAACCACGAGACCACCGCTCGAGAACGGCTGATGACGTTGAAGCAGGAGGGCACGGTGAGGGAGTATATCAAAGACTTCATCTCGCTGGCGTCAAACGCGCCAGAGCTCTCTGATACGGTGCTAGAAACGGCGTTTATGATAGGGTTAAAGCCGCAAATCAAGGCGGGGGTGAAGTTGATGGAACCTCGGAGTTTGAGGAAAATGATGAGTGTGGCAAAACTTGTGGAGGAGTGGGTTAACTACGGCGATCCTTCACCGGGGACGCAAACCGGAAAGGGAGTTAAAGGAGGTAGTCAAACGGTGTCGTCTTCCTTTTCGACACGTAGTGGGCCGAATCTGAGTAGTGGGTCTGGGCCTCAGAACAATCAACGGCCCAAGACCTATCAAGGGCAGGAGAAAAACACGGTCGCGGAGAAGAAGCCGGCGAACCAGAACTCAAATTTCAACGGGAGGAACAGGGCGCCGTTCCGTCGACTATCGCCGGCGGAGTATGCGCGATATAAAGCGGAAGGCTTGTGTTTCCAATGCGGCGAGAAATCGCATGCCAGAAGAGACTGCCCAAATAAAGAACTGATGGTGCTGGTTGTCCAAGAAGAGGAGGTCGATGAGAAGGATCAGGAGGTGGAAGAAGAGAAGAATGAGGAGGAGGCGATGGAATTTGCGGAGTGTGCAGCCTTATCCTCGCGATCGATGATGGGTATCTCATCACCTAAGACGATCAAACTCCGAGGGTCGATTCAAGAGGTTCAAGCTATTGTGCTCATCGACAGTGGAGCCACCCACAATTTCATCGACTCCCGTCTGATGAGAGAGTTGGGGCTCGTGGCTGAAGAAACGCAAAGCTTTGGGGTTATAACGGGATCGGGGAGGCCGGTCAGAGGAGGTGGGATTTGTAGGAATGTCACATTGTCGATGCAAGGATATTCCGTTACGTCGGACTTCCTGGCTCTCGAACTCAACAATGTGGACATCATACTGGGCATCCAATGGCTCGAGACGTTGGGAGAAATGAGAGTTAATTGGAAGCTGCAGATCCTGAAAATTCCCATGGAAGGGAAGTTGATTACGCTTCAAGGAGTCCCGGATCTTTGTAGTTCCGAGGTGACATTCAAAGCGATGAGAAAGTTGTTGGCACAAACTGAAGTAAGTGTAGTTGTTGAGTGTAGGGCTTTACTCCCGGAGGAGAAGGGTAAACAAGGAGCACCAGTGGCTATGCAGAAGTTACTGACTCGGTTTGAGCAAGTGTTTGCTGAACCAAAAGGGTTGCCTCCGTCCAGAGGGAGAGAACACGCTATCACTCTCACTCAAGGAAGCAATCCAGTAAGCGTAAGACCATTTCGTTACCCTCACGTGCAGAAGGAGGAGATAGAGAGGCAAGTAGCGGTGATGTTGAAGGCAGGGATTATACAGGAAAGCATTAGTCCTTTCTCAAGTCCGGTTCTCTTGGTCAAGAAGAAGGATGGAAGTTGGCGGTTCTGTGTTGATTACCGCGCTCTCAACAAGGTGACGGTGCTTGATAGCTACCCAATACCCATGATAGACCAGCTACTGGATGAGTTACGAGGAGCTGTGGTGTTTTCCAAGCTTGACCTACGTTCGGGGTATCATCAGATACGGGTCAAGGCAGAGGACATACCCAAGACGGCGTTTCGTACACACGATGGGCATTACGAATTCCTCGTAATGCCGTTTGGATTATCTAACGCACCAGCCACCTTTCAATCCCTCATGAACGAGATATTCCGTCCCTATCTCCGTAAGTTCGTGTTGGTATTCTTCGACGACATACTGATCTTCAGTAAGAGTCCTCAAGAACACACGTTACATGTGAAGTTGGTGTTAGAGAAGTTGCAGCAACATCAGCTCTATGCAAACATGAAGAAATGTGAGTTTGGAAGTACGAGCATAGAGTATCTGGGGCATATTATTTCAGAGAATGGGGTCGCAGCAGATAAGAAGAAGATAGTGGCGATGACAGAATGGCCAGTACCTCGAAGCGTTAAAGATTTGAGGGGCTTCCTGGGTCTCACAGGCTATTACCGAAAGTTTGTCAAGGACTATGGCTTGATTGCAAGACCTCTTACTGAGTTACTCAAGAAGGACAAGTTTGGATGGAGTGCTACAGCAAATGAAGCTTTCACAAGACTCAAGGAGGCTATGACAACTGTTCCAGTCCTCGCTTTGCCTGATTTTCAGGAGCAGTTTGTGTTGGAGTCAGACGCCTCGGGTAGAGGGCTGGGCGCGGTCCTTATGCAAAATCAACGGCCAATAGCGTTCTATAGCCAAGCGTTATCAGAAAGGCAGCAGCTCAAGTCAGTCTACGAGCGTGAACTCATGGCCATTGTATTCGCAATACAGAAATGGAGGCACTATCTTTTGGGGAGGAAGTTCATCGTTCGAACAGACCAGAAGAGCCTCAAATTTTTGTTGGAGCAGAGGGAGATTAACTTGGAGTATCAACGGTGGTTGACGAAACTCCTAGGGTTTGACTTTGATATTCATTACAAACCTGGTTTGGAGAACAAAGCTGCCGACGCCTTGTCACGGCGTGGGGTTTCTACGGAGCTGATGGCTTTATCAATACTGACAGCCATTCAACTTAAGGACGTCGAGAAAGAGTTGGCTCTGGATCCTGCTCTCCAGCAGTTACGCGAGGAAGTGCTAGCTCATGTAGGAGATCACAAGGACTATGAGGTGATCCAGGGAAGGTTGTTGAGAAAAGGGAGAATTGTTTTACCCAGAACTTCTTCATTGATTGGGGTGATACTGAGAGAACTCCATGATGGGCTCATGGGGGGTCATGGAGGTGTACAACGTACACAGAAGAAGATAGGGGACATGTTCTACTGGACAGGAATGATGAGTGATATAAGGAAGTACGTAGCTGCTTGCTCCATTTGCCAGCGCCACAAGTACTCGACTCTGGCACCAGGGGGACTGCTACAACCATTGGAAATTCCAGTGGCAATATGGGAGGATATAGCCATGGACTTCGTAGAAGGGTTACCAAAGTCAGAGGGGTTCAACGCGATCCTAGTGGTCATAGATCGTCTCTCGAAATATGCCCATTTCATCAAACTGCGACATCCGTTCACAGCAACTGAAGTGGCCCTTGTGTTTGTTCAAGAGGTAGTGAAGCTGCACGGTTTTCCTAAAACCATTGTCTCAGACAGAGATAAGGTTTCACCAGCCAGTTTTGGAAGGAAATGTTTAGACTGGCAGGCACATCCCTGTGTATGAGCACAGCCTATCACCCACAATCTGACGGCCAAACTGAGGTAACTAACCGAGGACTTGAGACGTATCTTCGCTGTTATACGAGTGACAAACCAAAGGCTTGGTCAAGGTACTTACCGTGGGCAGAGCTATGTTATAACTCGTCGTTCCACTCAGCTATCAAGATGACCCCGTTCAAGGCAGTCTACGGTCGTGACCCCCCGTTCATCCTCAAATACGAACAAGGGTCCACTTCCAACGCTGACTTGGAGAGTAAGTTGATTGAGAGGGATAACATGCTGAGTTTGATTCGCGAGCACATCAGTCATGCACAACAAGTAATGAAGAAGCAAGTCGATGGACATCGCAGAGAGGTAGAGTTTGAGCTTGGGGATATGGTGTATCTCAAGCTCCGTCCTTACAGACAACAGTCTCTCGCAAGGCGTGCCAATGAGAAGCTATCAGCCCGGTTTTACGGTCCATATGAGGTAATTGCACGAGTGGGCAAGGTTGCTTATCGGCTCAAGTTACCGGAGGATGCGAAGATACATCCTACTTTTCATGTGTCACAACTTAAGAAGGCTATTGGAGATGATAACACGATCTCTCCACTGCCTCCTTTACTTACAGCAGAGGGAGTGCTGGTAGCTCAGCCAGAGAAGGTGTTGGGGTCGAGAGTGAGTCCTGTATCAGGCCAAGACGAGTTGTTGATTCAGTGGAAGGGATTACCAGATTATGAGAGCTCTTGGGAATGGAAGAAAGTGATTCAGGGACAGTTTCCAGAGTTTGACCTTGAGGACAAGGTCAATTTTGCAGAGGGGGGTAATGTTAGATATGAAGCGTTACGACCTCCCTTGCTATATGAGTATACGAGAAGGAAGAAAGGGAGTCAGCAGAAGACGACAACGGAGAGCTGTGACGTGGCGCAGAGGACCACTTGAGTATGCGGTTATGAGGAATAAGGAATAAAGATGGTGAGCTGGAGATCTTGTTAAACATCCCACGTGATGTGTTGGCTGCGTAGGAACCTTTTCTATTTATATGAGTGAGTATTGTATTGGAGAGGCATCAAGAGATTTGATCATAAAGTTGTAAAGGGAGAGAGAGACCCTAAGATACTCTCTAGTTTGTTACGATCTTTCTTTATCAATACGAATCTCTTTCGTTTCTTAATACAATCCATAACATCGACAACGAAGAAACAAGACAGGGAAGTAATATGTCTTTACCAACTTGATGAAGATTTCATCGTTAGACTTCTTCTTGTTTGAGAGTTGTTGCATTGATTCAAACACTTTGGTATCAACTTTCCTCTCAGAGGTGTTCTGAGATTGAAGTGCCTTTCTCTTCTCCTCGAGTATTTTCTCATACTCATCCAGAGTCATTTCCTACCAAAACACAAACCAGTAAGCAATCAATACGAATAAAAAGCCAAGACAAGTATATAAGTTGTGTTCCATGTCCTATTAACAATACCTAGTGGTGTAACTGTAAATAACAACCTAACATCTCTCTTAATTCCTCTAATTACCTTAACCTCAGGCTCTTTCTGCTCCTCAACTTCAGTAGTGTTCTCCTTGTTAGCATCATCATCAGCAGGCTTCTCCACAACATCCTTCTCGTTTTCAACCCCAGCTGCTACTTCTTCAGTCTCGCTAAAAGAGACAAAGAGCTTCTTTTTAGTCCAAATTCACAATCATTTTCACATAAAAACAAGCAATCAATGACAAAATGCATACACAGCAAGAACTTCTTCTCCTGGTGTTCCCCAGTTTCCACGACCAGCTCCTTCACGTTTGAAGTCACCCCTATAACCATAACATAAACTTAAGCTTTATGAGATTGATGATAATATGCAATAGAATAAGAGTAAGACAGACAGAGAGACAGACCCTCTGCCAGTTCCACTACGACGCTCAAATGCCCTTCGAGGACGTTCACCTTCACCAGCTTCACCACGTCTACCACCACGCGGAGGACCTACACCACCACCACCACGTCTCTCATAAGAAGGCTTTGAAACGTCTCCTTCCTCAGAGGGCTTACTGTATCCCCCTGAATATCCATTGTTACCTCCACGGTTGTAACCACCACGACCACGGCTAAATCCACCACCACCGCCACGTGGAGCATCACTCCTAGCCTCTCTCACTAATTAAGAACAAGAACAACATACAAAACAATCAGATACCAAATACAAAAAAAAAATCCAAACAGAAGAATAGAGTAAAGTGGATCTGAGACCAGCTTGAGAAGGAGGAGGCTGCTTCGAAGACGGAGGAGTTGACTTAGCAGGCAAGCCTGAGACAGGTGCAGGCTTCCTGGACTTATCAGCAGCGATGGAGACGGCGAGCTGGCTCGGATCCTCAGCATCGTCATCCAACAGATCAAAAGGGTTCAAAGTAGCCATTCCTTAAATCAAATACGAGTTATTACAGATACTTACTATCACACAGAAGACAAACACAACTAGTAACAACTAAGTGAAGCCATGGATTAACTAACAGGTCTAAAGAGAGAGACAAAAGGTCGGAACGAAGGAGACGACGATAAATGGGTGTTAGGATAGGAACTGTGACCGAAAAAGCCAACACGTAATCACTAGATATGATGATGTGTAATTGTGTATTCTATTCTGATACCAAACCAAAACAAAAACAAAAACAAAAACTCACATTATGTTATTTGTTTTATGGCCCATTTTAGTATTATTTGGTTTTCTTGGCCCATTTTAAATATTTTGCAATTACTTAACATGAAAATAGTTACATGTGATAATGTTTATATTGAAAACATGATATTTTTTTTTCCTCTGGTATTTTATTAAAGGTACAAGATCCAACAGGATCAAGCCCAACAAAACAGAAACAAAGCCCAAACTACGGGTCGGACGAAACTTAGCAAAGGCCCAACACAAAGGCCCAACATTTACAGAAACTTTGAGCCCAAACCCAAAGAGAGAGAACCCGTTGAAGAAAAAAGCCTGCACCATCCACCACGTGTTCGGTTACCCTGCAACCAATAGACACGCGTCAAGACATGAAAAACTGTCTTCCTCCGGCGAAACTGAAGCGGCTGAAAGGAACTCCGATGAATCGGAGCCTTAACGGAGAAGAACCAAACACAATTCTTTTGAAAACATGATATATAAACATAATTTTTTGGTCAAATAAACATAACTACTAAAACCAAATATGATTCATATTAGTTACAAGTGAAAATGCAAAATAAAATAATAAGAACAAGTTTTGAATTATGAAATTTTGTTTTATCATTAGTTAGTTACATTTTGGATTACTTAACTAACAGTATGTCGGTTATACAGAATATAATAAAAAGTGCATCCCGTCAAAACTCAAAAGTACTCTTGTTTTCTTTTCTTCTCCTTTTGAAGGCTATCAAAAGTACTTTGTTGGATTCCTATTATCAATAGACGAAATGACATTTCTACTATAGAGTAACCAAGGTAATGTTATTCTTACTTTGTGTTCCGCATCACCATACATGCGCAAGCGTTTATTCTTTGTGATTTTGTTATATAGGCTGTAGAGAACCCGAGATGAAAGAAAAGATAGGAAATCTATCTTTTCAGAATAAGACGGTTTAGCTTGATGTTTTGACAGACATTTTTTTTTTGTAACTGTGTTTTTTCAGACATGGCTACACATATTTTTGTTAACATTAAAAATATACAATGGTAACGAACACCCTCATTTTATTTTTTTCGTTTCCATGCAAGGACATATTTAATTATCTTCACGCCTTTGTAGAAGAATTAAACAACGCCAAAAGTCTTACATTACACAACTTTTATCATCGGCCAATGGCGACTACTAATAAATAAAATAAATAGCTTTTTTCCCATCCAAACAATAAATAATAATAGCTTAATTAATGAATTGTATAAAAATAAAAAATAAAAATAAAGTAGGAAGAGAAATTCAGAGGTCACGATGACGGACTAGGCAAAACATCTCCATTATCGACAATACTATCACGGTTGAGTCTCAAAGACTTTCCAGTGTACAAAACCTTGACGTTAGACCGTTGCTCATCCAACAGCTTCCTCAAACTCCTTTTAGCGTTTGCCCGAAACGGACAGTTCGAAGCCAAAAACCCGTCGACTAAGTGCAAGTACGCCTCCAGGTCATGACAGCACGCCACGTCAGCGTTAGGTTTCAAGTACGGAGACATCTTCATGTCCACGCGCAGCTCAGCTCCCACGTGCGAGTAAGCCCATGGATTGTTCCTCTCCACCATCTCCATTATACGATTCTGCTGCCCCTTCTTGCTATTATTATCTTTATCGGAGAATATTCCGGGGACTTTCGTCACCACGTCCTGGCTGTTCACAACGCGGAGGACTTTCACTCCCTTGGATACTAGCCGGTCAGCGAACTCTCTGTTCCCTACACGAGGCCCGCCGAACGAGAAAACCGACACCGGAGGCGCGTTGGGGACACGCTCGGCGATATCGCCGGCTGCGAGGAGAGCGATGGCGGCACCGAGGCTGTGTCCGGTGACACTAATGCTCAGCTCTTCTCCGGCGTAGAGATCCACAAGCCGGCTGATTTCTCCGACCAGCGACTCGGCGAGACTCGGCGCTTGTTGGCTAGCCGTCGTGTAGAGGCTATTGAACCCGCATTCAACTTTAGGCCGGGTCGGGTCGGATGGATCGGGTTTTGGCTCAGGCATGGAAACCAGATTCGGTCTGAAATTCTCTGACCACTCGAGCAACGTGGCGGTTCCTCGTAGCGCGATGACGATCTCTCTCCTCCCCATCCGTCGGATCTCCCTCGGATCATCACAGACAGCCACGTACCCAACCCAGCTAGTCGGTTTAGTCATCCACCTAAGATCAGGTGCCACGTCATCGATCCATTTAGGTAAACGAACCGATGACGTGGCGTAAAGACTTTTGGTCACTTTAAATGAACCATCTGGTAACGCGATGTCTCTCGGCGAGCCTTCCGGGTCCGAGTGAAACGCGTGATAAGACGCCTGCACAAACTCACCGTAACGGACAATCTCTCGCCGTAGATTCTCGTCTAGAGGATCAAGCAACCCGGCCCAGTTATTGGACCCGTGTAGCTCTCGCCAGTTAGACCCGAGTTTATTCTTAGGCGAACGCTCCTCCGATGATTTTGAGAGAAGTCTTTGAAGCCGCTTTAGAATCCTCGGAGACATTTCGTCAACGGCGGCTTTCATATGAGGCCAGATTCTCGCCAAACTCAAACCTCCTAGTAACGTAGACGTTGACGTTGTCGTCTTAACTGGACGAGAAGATACGTTATTGTCGTGATTATCTGTAGAGGTTGTGGAGGTTTTAAGAACGTTCTCAAGGTTTCTGAGATGTTCTCTGTTTGTTTTCCGTGCCGTAGAAACGGAGAGTGGCTTCGTTGGGATCAACGTCGAGGTTATGGTACTGCATGTAAAAAGTTTACGTTGTGGGTGGAATAAGTCGGTGTTAGGCGTAAGTATCTGCATGGGCGATTATGGAAAGAGAGAGAGCGAGAGGGCTCAGGTTATTATGTTGACAAGAGCAGAAATGCTAAACGAATATGATCATCTATTTAAATGCAAATGTTGATGGTAGCTAGCTGTTTCGATTTGTATTTGATTTTTATTACTATTTTGACTCTCGTTTGTTGACTTGACTTTGTTTTTATTTGATTTGTTTACATCCTTTATGTTTTAAGGAATATTGAAATTCTTTAGGACCAGTATTGGCTGGCTATTTTCTAGGATATTTTGGACCGTTTCCATTATACGTCTTTAAACGTTCCGTGAATTTTCAAGAAAAGTCTTGCTATTATCCTTTGCACATGCAAATGATACAAAATATAAACCACAAATGGTACCTGATGACCATACCACAGTACGTATAAATGTACTTAATATTTTTTTTAAATGAAATTTCAAATTTATTGATCATTGGAGAATTTACAATGAGGTGGTTACTATGCTAGAGTGTAAAGAATAAAAGAATAAATTGTTTTAAAGAGTAGATATCTCAAACCATCTTCTCACTAGACCTTCCAACTTTATGAGGTCCCCTGTACCTGAGAGAGCTGATGGGATTCTTCACCAATTTCCCTATAGCTCGGGTTGTTATGTCCACTGAAGCACAAACACCTCCATGCCTTCGAGCATTTACTTAATATTGTAATCTTGATAACAATAAAAAATCGAACTAGCTCGAGGATCCACATGATTACCAGTAAATGCATGAGGGTGTACCATAATGTGACCGAAATGAATAATAAACTAGACATTATGATTTTAGATATCAGCAGTTAATCGAATTGTATCCATTAGACTGTATTCATTAAGTTAATCGTTTTACAAATTTCTTTTGTAATGAATACATATTTTTCTTATTTTAATATATTACTTAAGTTTTCAAAGATATTTCAGTGTTATAATATTATTTCCTATAATAATAACAAACTAAACTAAAACTAAACCTATAAAAGTTGAAGCTAAAAAGAAGAAACGACAATGCAAAATATTCCGAACTAGCTAGAATAATTTGGTCAAACAAAAAAAAATATTCTGAACTGATCTATTATATGAATACTGTTGTTTTGCCATTTAGATGGACGCGTCTGACTTGAAGCAGTACTCTTATTATTATTTAGATGGAATATAACGGTTTTGGTCTATTATGCCGTCTTCCTAGATGCTAGGATATGTCTGGACTGTGTCCTGTAAAAGGGACAATCCGTATACGACAGAAAATCAATGAACCTTTGTTTTATTGTAAAAGTAAAAAAAAGTTTCTGCATTGTGCTTTAAAGTTTTTTTTTTAAATCCTGAAGATTCATTAGAACAACCTTATTGGTATTATCTACCAAAGTATGTATAGACATTAGAGCATCATTATTGGTGAGCTCTCAAAGAGTCTCTCACCATTAACAATAAATAAAATAATTGAAAAGAAAAAAACAGAGTGTAGAGAATACCTTCATGAAGAATTTTTTTTATAAATTTGAGAACCAATTTTACATGTGGCAGTCATTTAGTGTGCCAACACTTATAAAAATTAAGAAAAATGAAAAAAATTTACTTTGTCTTTTGTGAAAAACGTGATGATTTCTACCTTTAATGTCGCTCTTAAACATAAATAAAATAAATGAAAAGATAGAGAGAAAATGAAAAAAAATGTGGAAAGAAGAAGAGTGGGGTTCAGAGATATCCAACAAACAAAATTTGGATATTTTTCTAACATATCTCATTTACTGGTTAGTTCATCATTTTTTATCTGATTAAAAATTTATCTAAAAATAGAATTATGATAAATTACTAGGGGTTGACACCATTGGTCATGCTCTCCAAACCAGAAATTATACACAGGTGGATATCGAATACAAATCAACAAGTACATACTTGGAAAATAAGCTCTAAAAAACAAGGAGACCAAACCCCAACTACGGAGAAACAATACTAATCAGGCTAAGAAAAGCATAAAAACTACTGACACACAAAAACCTACTAACAATAAACGAATACGAAAGTGAAGGACAACGATTCTATGACCAAGAACAACATGGGAACAAATCAACTAATAATAAGCTTGAGGAAGAAATCATCTTCGCACTCTAATGGCGAAAGGGAGGAAAAATAAGGGTTCACTTCTACTGCTACACCAATAGACAACCATTGCCTCGATGAGCCACATAACCATCATAATCTCAAACCACCCAATAAGGGAATCAAACCAATTTCTGCTACATAAGGAAGGCATGACAGTGAAGAGAAACACCTCTTCTGCAACTAGACCAAGAGCACCAGATTTCACCAAGAAAAAGACGAGTACCACCGAAAGAAGTATGACAGCTCCAGACCAACAAGGGGCTCCGGACCAAGAGGGGGCTCTAGACCTCATGTTTGATGGTTGGCCACAAATCAGACGTGAAGCTTATACTTCCTAGAAGTCTAGCCAATTCCTTGTTCAAGGTTTCACTTGTTTTCATAAAACTGGTACACATTTGCTTTTGTCGTGTTCCAACAAATGAATTTGACATCAACATTCAAGTACTTTCATTCTCTCTCATTTTTTCATACTAACAATATGAGTATGGTAATTCATGCTGAATCATTGATTTATCTACCAGCTGCATGAAAATAACATGGTCATACTTGCGGGCTTTCTGGCTTCAACACTGAGATGCATGTTACAAAAATTATTTGTATACTGAGTTCATCTATTATGATGCCTTCTCCAACCGGTTGTCCCAAGTGAGTGAGAGCTCCATGGGTACTCATTCTTACAGTGATTGCATACAACTTTCTCTTCACCGTTGGATTTTTGAACCACAACAAAGTCGTTTGACACATCCAACTATTTGCCTTGTCTCCTTCTGATCACCCATTTCGTCCTCATCAGATTCATCTTCAAATTTTACTAGTGGTTGTTAATGATATTGTATTCATTAGACGGCATATCTTAAATTAATAGTTTTACATATTTATTTTGTTAATATATTACTTAAGTTTTCAATGAAATTTCAGTGTTATTATTATTTTTTGGTTGAAAAATGTGAACTAAACTAAAAATTAAACACGTAAAAGTTGAAGCTAACAAATAAGAAACAATAGTGCAAATTATTTCGAACTACAACAGTTTGATAAAAAAAAATTATTCTGAACTGTGCTATTTTATGGATACTGCAATGGGGGTTCGTCACAAAAGTGGTGAACCCTACAACTACAAACACATATATAATATATATATATACACATATATATTTTAAGAATTTTAATGGGCAGAACTTCCATTGGAGATGCTTGGAGGTGCTCTTATAGATCAGTTTTGGTCTATTATGCCATCTTCCTAGATGGTAGGATGTCTGGACTGTGTCTTGTAAAAGCTACAATATACGGCAGAAAATCAACAAACCGTTGTCTTAATAGTTAACGTGACACCCTATTTTAGCATGTACGGATGTGCTGTAATAAATTAATCCAACCATATATCAATTTGTAGACCGCTTTTCCCATTTTCTAATAATTTTTAGGTTAGGTTGTTTATGATCATGTTGTCTATCATAACATTCTTGTAACTAGTAATTACAAGAATTTCTGTAAAAGGAAATTCAGTTTTCCCTCAAATTTGATACAATTTTTCAAATTAATTTAACTTTAAATGTAATCATTTTTATAAATATTTTAAGTTTATTATGAAAAAAGTTTAACTTTCATGGATCATTTATAAATGTTTAATAATTATTTATAGAAGTTTATAAAGTCAATCTCTTAAATACTAACCTTAAAATAATCATTAAATCTTAAATTTAAATATTAAAGTATTTTTAATCGAATATATTTTTGAAAAATAATACCCACTTATATTATATTTAAGCAATTTCTCTTTTTAAAATAAAGAAACCAAAACACCGCGTAGGATTATATGATGTAAACTTTGACGACAGAGTTGGTCAAGTAATACAAGTTATAATTTATTTTTTGCACCACCGGTCGACGTTATGTACGAACTATAGGTTTGTTTTAATTCTAAAAAAGAAAGAAAAACAACCGTTTAGGTGTGAAAGTGAAAGTCCCTTCGTGGACATCCGATGAAGAAAGGTGTGAAAGTGAAAAAGTTATGGTTTCAAAGATTAATGCATTTAGAACGGACCTCGGTCCGGCAGTAGTGGATGGACTTTAAATGCAAACATATTATGGGTTCGATCCTTCTGTTACGGAAAATAAGTCATATTAATCTGGTCACCACTACTGCGGATACATCCATATGAATACCCGAGAAAAGACCTATTGTGGGCTGCACCTTCCACCCAAAAATTAGGTCTGTGTTTTTAATAGATTCGGATTTAACTCTTTTTAAGTGAAAAAAAAAGATTAATGCATTTAAACAAGTATGTCAAACAAATGTGGAACACTATATTTGTTGACAACGTAGTTCTGTTTGGTGACAGGATGAAAAAATTGTATTTCTTCTGTTTCAAAAAGATTTATGTTTTAGAAAAAAAATTATTTCAAAAAGATACATATTTTACGTTTTCAATGCATAAACTAATTGCAAATTGTAAAGTTCGGAAAATATAATTGTATTTATTAAAATTTTATTGGTTAAAAATTGTGGAGAATAATTGATTACGGAAAATAATATATTGATAACTAAATCTGATATTTTTTTTATTAAATGTGAAAAATCTAAAATATATAATTTTCCGAAACAGAGGAAGTAGATGTCTTTCTTTATGTAAAAGAAATATTATTGTAATATACTGTTCCCATCTTCCATTCCATGCTTACATTGCTTAGTTTTTTAATTTTTCATTGTGTAAAGACCTTTAGTTTTTAAACCCTTTATCAAAAAGACCTTTAGTTCAAAAAAGAAAAATAACCGTTAAACCAAATAAATTAGAAGACCGCATAATCGATGGACCAGACTATACTTAAATATTATGAAATCTCGTACTTTTGTCTAACGACTCTAACAATACAAATGTTTGAAAGAAACAACAAATTTCGTGAAACTTTTCTTTCATTATTTATTTGTTACATCATATTGCAGACGTAATAAGTGACGTCTTTGGTCCAAACTGAACAACCATTCAACATTCAAGAACTTTCAACGTCATAAATCTACGATTTGCGGTACTTTGTGTATATATTTCTAAACTTTGAACCCTATGCAGGAGTATTATCAACAACAAAGTATCTTTCCAAAATCTCTCACTCTATAATAATATTAGTATGTTAAATAAATAATTTAGCAAAAAAACGTTGAATCCTATTCACCAGCATTAATGTATAAATATTATTTTTGAAAGTGCAACTATTATATAATGCAATTGTTCATCTACAAACATGAGCGGATCTAGAAAAATATTATATGTGGGGCACAATAAATTTTCATCTATAGTTTTTATAAATATTTTTTTTACAATTTTTATTATATTATTGTTAAAATACTATATGCTTACGATAAATCTTCCAACTAAATAAATATTACAAATGTTTTTCTGAAAAGATATATTTTATGCTTTCAATACATTTTATATGACTTAGTAATCATAAATTGTAATCTTAAAATAATAATTACATTTACTTAACTACTAGTATTAGTTAATCATTTATTGTCAGATTTGATATATTTTAATACATATAAAACATAAAATATTTATCTTTTCAGAAACAAAATGAGGGAAAAACGAAATTTGAACTTCACAATTGATATTTACGCAATAAAACTGAACAAATTAGACAAATATAACTAATATAATAAAGTTTAAGGGAACAAAAAATAACACAAATAAATATTAAAACAAAGAGTAATTATATACATTAAGTTTGACAAAAAAAATAAATAACAAAAAGATGAATATTGTCAAACGTGGGAGCCTGGGACACCACTGACCTAATTTAACCAAATATTCCGGATTAACATACTCAAAATTGTGTTAAAAACAAAAAAAATATAAAGTTAGTGTGGGGGCATGTGCCCCCACCTTGCTATACGACTAGCTCCGCCCCTGTCTACAAATGCTAAACACTATCACAACTCAACTTAGAGTTGCATCGACTATATATATTTTAGAAAATTAAGGTATCTGTGGATCCACTATATTAAGCTATTAGTTACATAATTCAAGATCTTGTACGGGCAAAAGGAAGAAGTTTTGTTAGAAAAAAGAAGAAGGAAGAAGTCTTGGGAAACGTCACAAGCTATGACTCACGACTTCAACAACCTGGGTCACACGCCTGTGATTTATAGAAGTATATAGAAAAGAAAAAAATAACAGGTCCAATATTTATGTTGCATTCAAATACCTAATGCTAATGCAAATACGTGACTATTCATTCCCATGTAATTTCTGCATGCTACTCGTTCAATATATAAAAAGTACCGGACGTAAGCATTATTTCCCAACCAACAAATCTAAAATCATTAGTCAAAAATAATAATAATCTGAAATCATATTTGAAGTTTTCAAATCACATGTTAGACATTTTATATATACACATCACCTTTGCAGAATTTATTCCGGATGAATCTAAAAATGTGAAAACAGAATATTAAACGTAAGTGCTCCTTCATCCCTTGTCAATTACTCATTGGCAGTTGTTGGTTTCACTCCAACAAACTCGAACTAACTAATAGACTGCCCCTTCTTTCTCCACGTTTCTTTATACGCTGTTTCCATGTATCACATACACCAGAAGGATGTGCTGGTTTATGATGCCGTGATCGACCACGCGAGTGGCATTGAGGGCAGGGGAAGGACTGCAGCATAATTTTATAGAAACCCATCACCGGGAGGATCGGTTCCAGCCAGGAGCTCCCGGACGGAATCGAAGGTCATGGCTAAGAAAAGATTTTGGGATGATGGTGAATGCATTCCGCAGCAAAGTTTGGGTTTTCTACACATATCAAAATCATGTCCAAACAGATGTGAATGCAATGGGACATTAATTCAAACCATCAAGAAAAGACAGAGATGTCTGCACCAAATTAGGAATGTCTATGAAATAGTGAAGCTACAAACACCGATCTTACGCTCTAGAATGATCAAAACATTAGACAAAAAAAGAGGCACTCACACAAAGCGGCAGAGGTAAGAATGAGAGGACAATTTGGTCTAAGGAAGATGCTGTGAAACTAAAGTCGAATACGGCAAAACATAAACAAGGATGAAAAACAAACTTAAATAAATATATGAGTATTTATTAATCAAGGAAGATGAGGAAGTAAAATAAGCAACAAACAAATAAGAAATAAGTGGACTAGTTAAGTTGCACTAAGCTTGGAACATATGAGCAAACAAAAGCAGTAAGAACTTTGTCTGCACATTCTCTGACATCTGCTGCTTTGAAGGATCCATCTACTCCAATGATGTAACTCAGGAGGTTTATGTGCTCCAGTTTCCTCTTACAATCTGTTCTCTCATCTGCGGGATCCATCTAAAGCACAAAACAAGAATTGATTAGCACAAAAAAAATGTAAAATACGATCATACCAACCGTCTATCCAACCCAGTTTAATATATCAAACCACAAATCGAAACCCCCAAATTTTTTTTTAACCCTTAATCGAAAACCCCTATTGGATTTTCAATCCGCAAATCTCGGACCATTAATCGATAAATAGAACCCGTAGACGAGGTTATACAACCCTAGATCCAAACACATCTCGATTTCGAACCCTAACCCGAGATCATAAAATCTTTTGACAATTCACAATGGCGATCTCGACAACAGAAGGCTAATATCTAAACGTCAATCGACTCGGAACTCACCTCTGGTCCTGGAGGAGACAATCCGGCGCCGAATCGATCGAGAAAAGAGGAGAAAATGGGTGAGAGCTCGGCGTCGCAAATGAAATCGCCACACAGAGCAAACCCTAGCTTTCTCGCAAAAATGAGAGAAATGATTCTCTCTCCGCGTTCAAGCGCGTGACCTCTACTCCCCTTCACCAATCAGAATGCGACACCTGTGCTGAACCCGTATCGGACGGGATCACAGGTAAGAGGCGGGTCGCCAAATTAAACCCAATTTCTCATTTATTTTTATCCAAAAGGCCTCAAAACCTGCCCATGAACCTGTTTAAAACCCTCAATGGGGTTGCTCTAAGCTACTTCACGAGTGGGGTTTTGTATATCTGCGTCTTTATCAAAAAACACCGCAATTTTCATCTCCTCGTCAATGAAGAAACTCGCAGATACCGGAAACTGCCACTGAGGGTGAATGAGCTGTCTGATATCCGCCGATAAGAACACCTTGTTATTCCAGGACATGGCGTTATGCTCATCAATCTTATTGGAAATCCAGATCTCCAACGTCAATATATCCCAGGGCTGGAATAAAACCACAACCTGATCTTCTCTAACACTAGATAGACTCACAGTATCTTCAGGATAAGTATCCTCAAACGGTAGAGGCAAATGCGACCAGAATGTCTTTCTTGTGAAATCAAAACAGACTAAAAAACTATTCTTAAACTGTATTTCTGAAGCAAACCAGTAGGTATTTCCCTTGAAAGTTAGGCCGCGTTCACCATATCCTATCATCCAGTCTCGAGGAAGGAGATCAAGAATCCTCCATGAATCAGAACTGAATTCTAGATTCTGAACTCAACAACATAGTGGGAAAATCACTAAATCTCAAGATTTTGTGGGAATTACTGCTACTGTCGTACCCAAGAGCATACGTATATCTGTCCACTAAGTGGTTAGGCTGTAAGTGGTAATTATGAGTGCACTCGATCCACCTGGTTTGCCCCCAATAAGGGTTCCAAAACCACGAGCCTGGAGTGGTCTTTGGGAATGCATAACAATAAACCGTGGCAATGAAAGATTTCACGCACATCGATTTGATCTGAACCGTCTGGGCCAATAAGTTTAGCTTCAGGCTTTACACATGATTCAACGTTGTTGTTGATGTTGGAAAGATTGAATCTCATTAAAAAAAACCTATAATCCATAATCACCACAAGAGGGTCCTCCATTGCTCTTTCTGCTACTTTTGCGTGATGAGCAAGGTGCTTCTTTGCAAATACGCCACATCTAGACAACTTGTTCCACTTTTTGCAAGTAGATCGGACTGGTCTCAGAGATGTCACCGGAATTCGACAGAGCACCTCCTCAGCCAGTTCCCTTGGAAGATCAGACATCTTCATCTGAAAGAGAATTTAGTTAAATCCAAACTTGTCACTATTTTCCTTCTTGTTAGAAAAAAGTTAGGTCAACCTTCAATTAAACAAAACAAAGTAACTTACTTGTCCTCGTTCTGTCCTGAGATTACAGATTTCTTCAGCCTCTCGATATATAACAACTGAAACGCAGAAACTCTCAAGGATAATGATTCGATTAAAGACAGAAGAAAAAAACACAAACCCAAATTAATTAGCAGAGAAAATAAATTAAAAAACTTAAATTTTCTTGTTTGTCATTCCCGGCCTCGGCTAGATAGATAGATAACGAAAACAACAACAACAACACCAACCGAAGATACAAAAAGACCCAAAAACCTCAACCCGGTTGGTTTGCTTTATGTCCAGTAAAATTAAATTTAAAAGCCCAAAATACCACTGTACTTTGGAAATCTTGACATAATCAGATGGTGCGGGTAATATACAGTAGAACCTCTATAAATTAATACTCGATAAATTAATAATCTTTCTAAATTATTAAATTTAGCCGGTCTCAATTTGGCCGATTCAAAATTTGACACAAATTGATAAAATAATAAAATAATATTTTTTAATAAGATTTAGTAATACATATAAGATTTAGTAAAGAAGGGTTTCACTCACTCATAGGCCATCCACATCAGATTTCATGTCACTAATTTAGAGTCTATGGTGTCACGGTCAATCAAAAGTCGATGTTTCATTAATTTTTGAATTTAATGGGTTTTATGTGTTTACTACGGTCCAAATACATTTTTTCTAAAAAACGGTATACGAAACTTAGGAAAAGTGCTGATAGAACCAAAATCGGGAAGGATCACTTTAGCTGGGTGTTGGATATGAACCGAGAAGCAAATGGCGCTTCTGGAACTGAGATGGATTGAAAGGATCGTCAAGAGATGCGGAATGGCTCTTGATATACCCACGATCTAAGGCTAACCACCTAAGAACGAATGTAGTGTGTTGGCTAACCACCAAACGACACACAAAGATGATTGGCTGACCACCAAATCAACAAGCCGGTTCAAACCGATGAACTAGCTAAGAACTCTCTCTCTCACACTCAGAGAAGAAACTAAATAAACAACCAAAATGAACTGATTTTATTCATCAAAGGGACTACATATTTATAGTGTTTTGTAGTCAAAGACAATAAAAGAAAATGTGGGAAAACAATGCATAGGAAATATAAATTTGACTAGATCTAGTCAAGGCACGGAAAATAGAGAAGACTAGATCTGGTCAAGGCACGGAAAATAGAGAAGACTAGATCTGGTCAAGGCACGGAAAACGGAGAAGACCAGTCAAGATGTCTAGATTCATCCGAACCAGATGGATGCACAGGGTAAAGATAAGGACGCTTGCGGGACTGTCCGGATGGTCCGCCGGATGAGAATGCATGTCCGTCTTTGGATTTTTCACCACCCAAGCTAAGTCTGGCTCGACCCAAGTCAAGTATGGCACGGTGAAAAACATGAACCTCGGTTGAAATGTTCAGAACGTCCTGAACTCCATGCTGAGCTGGTTCCATGTAATGATTCGTGGTCTGCGGCACATCATTCCCTTCCTCTTCAAAAAGATTTGTCCTCAAATCTGAAACATTAAAAGGAAAAGGATTATAAGCAAAAGAACCATAATCAGAACGTTGCTCACCTTGAGTTTGGTCCGGTTTGTGAATGGAACAAAATCCTTCTCTATGACCACAATTTTGCTCTCCACCTGGCCCTTCCTTCGGTTCATGTGCATAGTCATCGAAAATTGGTAAAAGGTCTTCTTTTTCTGGCTCGGTTTCAACTTTCTCCAAAGTCACCAACGTTTTCTGTTTTTGACACTTGTTGGCATAATGACCGACCTTATGACATTTGAAACACCTGGTAGAAAGAGCCTTGCTTGTGGTTTTCACAGCCTTGCTTTTATCAGAAGACAACACATTAGTTTTCAAATCAGAATTTGAAATAGAAGAAGAATTACTTTGTTGTTTTGGTGCAGAAGAAGTGTTGTTGTTTTCCTTCTTTTTGAGTTGCCGGACAACATGAATCGCCTTATGCAACATCTTTTCCAAGCTGGCATAAGTCTGAAGCTTGTTCTGATCAGGCACATCACAGTTGCTTCTCTTGGCTTTGGTGAAGGGACGATCACGACTTCTGACCAACTTCTCATCATCGCACCTGTTTTGTCTCTTCTTTTGTTTCTGCACAATGTCAAACCCATTAGAAGCAAACTGTTTCTTATCAAAAATCAATTGCTCCTTTTCAAAAACAGTTTTAAAAGGAAAGTAGACGTCTTGTTGTGGTTTTGATTTCTTGAGAAGTCCAAACATCCTGAAAACACTTAACAAAGTTAGCAAATAAAAATCCTCACACTCTCAAGTGTTTAGCTCACGATTTTTAGATGGTCACTCAGAGTTCTTTCACTGGTTCAAAGGATGATAGGCAGTAAAAAATCAGCAGTCAAAACTCAAAACAAACTTTAAGGGAAAAAGAAAAGAAAAGAAAAATGAAGAGATTTTTGTGTGGATCCGCCTTAACTGTCCTAAGGCTGGGTTTCTCTTCAGCCAGCAGGGTTTCTCTTCCACCACTCCCCCTGGATTTCTCTTCAGAAGTGATTCAAGCCAAAACTTTCACTCTTTTTTTTTTTTGATCGATTTTTTTTTTTCTCCTTTTTTTTTTTTTTTTTAAATAACTGGCGATCACAAGGGAGTAAAGGAACAGCCCGGATCCAAAAAGAAATAAGAAAAGAAAATCGTGGAGAGATGAGAAGATGAAATGAAAACAAACCAGCCAAAGTGGCTCTGATACCACTTGATAGAACCAAAATCGGGAAGGATCACTTTAGCTGGGTGTTGGATATGAACCGAGAAGCAAATGGCGCTTCTGGAACTGAGATGGATTGAAAGGATCGTCAAGAGATGCGGAATGGCTCTTGATATACCCACGATCTAAGGCTAACCACCTAAGAACGAATGTAGTGTGTTGGCTAACCACCAAACGACACACAAAGATGATTGGCTGACCACCAAATCAACAAGCCGGTTCAAACCGATGAACTAGCTAAGAACTCTCTCTCTCACACTCAGAGAAGAAACTAAATAAACAACCAAAATGAACTGATTTTATTCATCAAAGGGACTACATATTTATAGTGTTTTGTAGTCAAAGACAATAAAAGAAAATGTGGGAAAACAATGCATAGGAAATATAAATTTGACTAGATCTAGTCAAGGCACGGAAAATAGAGAAGACTAGATCTGGTCAAGGCACGGAAAATAGAGAAGACTAGATCTGGTCAAGGCACGGAAAACGGAGAAGACCAGTCAAGATGTCTAGATTCATCCGAACCAGATGGATGCACAGGGTAAAGATAAGGACGCTTGCGGGACTGTCCGGATGGTCCGCCGGATGAGAATGCATGTCCGTCTTTGGATTTTTCACCACCCAAGCTAAGTCTGGCTCGACCCAAGTCAAGTATGGCACGGTGAAAAACATGAACCTCGGTTGAAATGTTCAGAACGTCCTGAACTCCATGCTGAGCTGGTTCCATGTAATGATTCGTGGTCTGCGGCACATCAAGTGCCCCTTTCAAAGTGGCCGTCGAGCAACAATTCCCGTTCAGTCAACTGTCAATAGAAATCCAACGGTGTCACCGGTGACGAACGATTCCGATCAATGTCAGCCGGAAGCCGAATAGACTTCTTTAATCTAGAGCCGTTACGGAAATTAACTTGGTTCATGCATCTTCATTAACATTCACATTAATACCTATTCTCTACTTCTCACACGATCTCACATTCAATGAATCTCTTCATTCATTCCTTTGTGTTAATCTTCCATTATAAATACGAAGGTTTTCTTCCAAAAAAAATCATCAGTTTATTTCTCTTAATAAACAACACAAAAAGGTGATGAAAAAAAGATTTGTTAAGCTCATCGTTGTACTTGACGGATCGTGACAAAAAGTGATAAGAAACAGAAAAAATGAGATGAGAAACAGAATAAACAGAATAAACAGAGAAGAAGAGAAAAGAGGAAGACAATAGAAAAGAGGATATAACTTTTTTTAGTGAACCTTTTTCTAAAAGATCTATTTATCTTTAGCTCACAATAATTTCCAATATCTTGGTGTTGATTTTTCATTACTGTGGCTCCCTAAAAGGTTGTTGGCCCTGATCTCAAGGATACAACAGTTAGTGCAGACACTTATGAATATAGAATCATGTGTGAGTATGCATGATTGTGATTTGTGAGTATATTTCAATTACATCTTTTCCATACCGACTAGATTGTGAATTCTATTTAACTTGGCTGCTTCTGTGTCCCCAATATTAGCTGAGTTTTGATATATACATAGAATGCATTTTTTCTTATTATACTTCCAAGTTTGAGTCTGCATATATCACAATAAAATGGGGATGGTGGACAAATGAGCTGGGTGTGGAATACTAAACATGTTCTTACATGAAATTGAAGCGTTGTAGTTTTGTCCAAACACTAACTTATGCCTTATTTAGAACACTCACTTCCAAATAACACATGTACTCTCTTCTCGACAAATGACACCTGCTAACCTATTAAAAACAATCACAACGTTGACACATTTGAAAGAAAATTCGTCCAATTGCACCTCCTATTTTGGATAAAAACAAATAGAACTAATACAATATGAAAAACAATAGTTTCAAATGTATATATATATATATATATATATATATGAAAATAATGTTTCATTGGACATCAACCTAAAATAATATTTTAGCACATAATTAATAATATAATATCAAAGACATAAATTTTAAATATATTCATAAGAAAAAAATATAATCTAAGATTTTTGTATTAAAAATTCTTTTACTTATTATCAAAATTATCATAATTACAGTAGAATAAACAAAGAAAATATGTAAAACTATTATGTATTCATGAACATTTTAATATTAAGATGATCATGATCTATAACAAGAATAACAACACATACACAATAAAAGTTAATATCACCTTAAATTTTAAGTAAGCTAAACATTTTGAAATACTCTTTAACTGATATATTTATGTATTTTTGGTTACTAACACACTCGTAGCGTAGAGAGAGAGAGAGAGAGAGAGAGAGAGAGAGAGAGAGAGAGAGAGAGAGAGAGAGAGAGAGAGAGAGAGAGAGAGAGAGAGAGAGAGAGAGAGAGAGAGAGAGAGAGAGAGAGATGCTAATAGTAAAAATTAGTTTTTTTGGTTAATTATAAATTAAGAAAATAATATATCTCATATACATCTATTGCAAATGTAAAACTAAAACACAAACCAAAAGTTATATAAAACATAATAATCCTGTTTACAAGTAAATTATATCCCGTCTGTAGGGCGGGCCGGTCCTAATTATATCTAAAACCACGTTTTATGCAATATATACTGTATATACCAAATAATATAATAAAATTAATATAAATATCAAATTTCAAAAGAAAACAATTAATTAATAACATTTCAAAGTCCCAACATTATTTATTTATAGAGGTTCTACTGTATATACCTAACAAATTTTAAATTTAATATGTATTGTTATACAAATTTCAAAGTACTAAATTAGATATATTTTAAATTAATATTAAAAATTTTATAACTTTGATAATTATATTGGTTGTCAGTGTATTAAAAAAAATTTGTTTCATATTTTTAATTTTGGGATTTGATTTTGGATTAAATGTCTTATAGTAATAATCAGATTAAACTTGGATTTGTGATAAAACTTATTATACTTGTGGATTGAAAAGAACTCCAGTGACATTAAAGTTATTATAAACATTCATAACTCAGTAGAACATCAACATATACCAAAAATAAACATTAAATAATATCAACAATTTAGATTTAAAAAAAACCGTGAGAAAAAAGACAATACATTGAAAAAATCTACCTTTGTATGTTCTTAAATTATACTTATATTATGTTTATTATTTGTCAATTTATTTATATTATTTGATATTTTGTCCTATTTGTTTCATGCTTCCATATTTTAAAAACATTTTAATTTAATTTTCATTTTTTGTTTATATATTATTTACTATTTTGGTTTAAATGTATTAATTTCAACATTTGTATTTTGTGATTTTGGATTAAAAACAAATTTGATTTTTCCATGTATAAATATAAATTAATTTGTATATGAATATGATTATATATTCAAAATATATATGACAAAAAAAATTTCCAAATATATAAAATATTTGGCATAAATATTTAATTTACAGTCTATGACACATATTTCAATGATGATATGAATTTAATAATAAATTTAATATCGTAATAATATGTATTTAGATCAATATTTTTAATTAGAATCAAAGAACCTGTTTCTACAATATTAACCATGTAAATAATAAATTAAACATAATATAAACCTAGTTATAATATTTATGTTGTAATAACTGAATTTGGATTAAGAGAACAAAACAGTTTCTTTTTATTATATTTACTAGGTTGTAGTCTGCGGATAATTAGATTATAAAATTTTGTTGCATTAAAATTGTATTATTTAAATACCAAAAATTTAGAAAAATATTATTTACAATTTCATAATGATTTGATTAATTTAAAATAAATTTTAAATTAACCTTAAGTATTTAAATTTATTATATTATTTTATGAAAATATAGCTAAAATATGATGTCTCGTTTTTTTGAACAAAAATTGTTGTCTCGTTTTCCTATAGTGATGCATATTTAAATAAAAAAATTCTGTTAAAAACTAAATTAAGCATTTGAGTTGCACCTAATTATATAACTAATATCTCAAAAACACTAATATGTTTTCTCAACAAAATTTGGACTATATGCCAGATGTATAAAAATGACAATATTGAAAATCAGTTAAATTTTTAGAAGAGAAAAACGGAGAAGTAATCTTTAATATCTATTGGTTCATTATCTTTCAATAATGTTTTTGGTTTTTGTTTAAAATCCGGCAACAATTTGATAACATGTTTATTCTATGTTTTCTTTATGCTCTGATCACGTACTGTCACCATTTAATTTATATTCACCTCCCCTACATCAAATGCATTTCATGGCTTCCATTTGGATCCCTCTTTTATTCACAACTAGCTATATGCCCGCGCTATGCGCATAATGTCTGTCACTAATGTTGTTATATTTTTAAATATGTGTATATTATAAATATGTAAAGAACACTAATCAGTTCTTGGACTTGATTCTCGTGTAGCAGCAAGAGCAAGACTGGTGGAAAGAAGAAGCGTAAGGAATACAATTTAGTAGTGTAACCATTGTACTAAAAAGTAGGGCACCAACCAACCCATCAACCCGAAAGAATCAAAACAGACTAAGAAACTATTCTTAGACCGTGTTTCTGAAGCAAAACAGTAGGTATTTCCCTTTAAAGATAGGCCACGTTAACCATATCCTATCATCCAGTCTCGTGGAAGGAGATCAAGAATCCTCCATGAACTGAATTCGTAGATTTTGAACGCAACAAACATAGTGGGAAAATCACTAAATCTCAAGACTGTGGGAATTACTGCTCCCGAGAGCATACATATACTTGTCCACTAAGTTCAGGCTGTAAGTGGTAATTATGTGTGCCCCCAATAAGGGTTCCAAACAACGAGCCTGGAGTGGCCTTTGGGAATACATAACAATAAACCGTCACAATGAAAGATTTCACACACATTGATTTGATCTGAACCGTCTGGGCCAATAAGTTTAGCTTCACGCTTTACACATGATACAAAGTTGTTGATGTTGGAAAGATTGAATCTTATCAAATAAACCCTATAATCCATCAACATGACCACAAGAGGGTCCTTAGCTTCTTCTGCTACTTTTGCTTGATGAGCAAGGTGCGTCTTTGCAAATACGCCACATCTGGACAACCTGTTCCACTTTTTGCAAGTAGATCGGACAGGTCTCAGAGATGTCACCGTAATTCGACAGAGCACCTCCTCAGCCATATCCCTTGGAAGATCAGACATCTTCATCTAAAAGAAAATCTATATAACTGAAACTTGTCACTATATTCTGAAAGCAAGTCTACTTCCCTTGAAGTGTTTCATCTATTTCATGTCAATCTATTTTATTAATATAGAAGTCATAATTTCATTTCATGTGTGATATTTTAAATTGGACAATTATTTAATTTTTTATCAAATATATATATATATATATATATATATCTTTTAATATCTTTATTTTTATTTAAAATAAAATAAATATTTGTTTAAGAAAATTCTAACAATATCTTATAAAAAACTTTTCAGAATTATTTTAAATTTTATTTCCGAAAATTTATTAATTTTAAATGTTATCATAAAATATAATCAGAAATTTAAATTTAATTTAGTTTTTATTATAAATGATTTTTAAAAAGATTTTCTTGGAAAGAAATATCCATTTCTATTTAAATTTTAAAATAAAAATACCTTATTTATTAAACACATAAATAATGACTTATTGCATGTGTTATTTTTTAATTTAAACTATCTCTTAGAGGTGACAAATCTAAATGATTTTATTATGTAACATTACAATTGGTGTAACTGATTTTTAAAATTAATCTAATATTTTTATTAATTGTTAAATTTTAATTTACACCCCCTTTCATATATGACACATTTAACCTCTTTACATATCGTATATATAAATAGTTAGTCAACTATTATTAGCGTTGTACATATTCCATTGAGTTAAAAAAACTATTTAATTTTAATATTTAAAAACTATATCCAATTGGTGCATTAATCACTATATATAAAGTTTTACATCTCCTACTCCAACCATAAATGGACGAACATTATATATATGAAATACATTAAACATGAATACACTTTTATCGTCTATACGCATACTGATGTCATAGTATGAATGACCTATATATGTCAAAAAGATTAAAATTCATACTCTATTCTATATAATGAGAACACACATTTATCAAACTGGTTTAATGTTACAATATATAACAATTCCAACAAATTTTAATTTTACCTCATATTTGCGCCTTCAAAATGCGCCTTTGTTTGATCCTTGACTTTGCCATTTGAGCGTTTTTTTATAATTAGCTTTTGGTTATGATATAAGGTTAATTTTTTGGATAAAAGGTTAATTTGTAGTATTTTATTAGTTTGGGTTTGGGGTTTAGAGTAAAATATAAGAATACAATTTGAAAAATTTAGATTAGTAGTTTATGTGTTAAGTTTTTGGTGTTTAAATTTGAAAAGGTTAATTTTTGTGTTTGGATTTTATGATTTGGTGTAGGGGTGGGCGTTCGGGTACCCATTCGGGTTCGGTTCGGATCTAATCGGGTTTCGGGTATTCGGGTTTAAAAATTTCAGCCCCATTCGGGTATTTCTAAATTTCGGTTCGGATCTTTGCGGGTTCGGTTCGGGTTCGGATAACCCATTTAAATTATTTTTAAAATTTTAATATTCATTATATGCTTAAAAATTCTCAAAATCTGTAAAACAAAATAATATATTACATATAAATTTGTATAATATATGTCAAAATACCTAAAATTAACATATAAATTGGTTTGATTTTAATATTTGAATTCAAAATCAATAGATATTTCAAGCATTGTGGTGTTTTGAAGATATTTTAGCTATTTTAGATATTTATTTTTGACTATTTATGTATATTTTCAAGTATTTTAGACAGTTTAAAAATATATTATATATTTTGGATGTTTTTAATATATATTAAATCTAAAAATATAATATATATTTAGGTATATAAATCTATTTCGGTTACATTTGGGTATCCGAGATATTTCGGTTCGGATCGGGTTCGGTTTCGGTTCTTTAGATACCAAAATTTTGAACCCGTTCGGATATTTAATCCATTTCGGTTCGGGTTTGTTACTACTTTTTCGGACCGGGTTCGGTTCGGTTCTTCGGATCTGGGTTTTTTGCCCAGCCCTAATTTGGTGTATAAGGTTTAGGGTTATAGTGTATGGTTCGGAATATAGTGTTTGAAGTGTAGATTTAAGTTTTGGAATTAAATTTCTTAAAATGTTAAATTTTAAGTTTAAGTTTAAGATTTGTTGAATTTTGAAAATATTAGATTTAATGTTTAGATTTATGATTAAGGGGAATTTAGTTTATATATATGGTTTAGGGTTTAGAATATAGTGTTTGATTTTAGATTTAAAATTTGAGATTAAATTTTTAATATGACTAAATTTGAGTTTAGATTAACGATTTTGAGGTAAAGTATGAAAATATTAGAGTTAAAGATTTATTTTTAGAGTTTAGGGGTTAAAAACATATTTAGGGTATATAATTTCAAAAAGCCACAAAATTTTCATGTCAAAATTGTAGCTAAAAGGTATTTTATGAATTAGTCACGAAATTTTCGTAGCAAAATCGTGGCTGCCACATTTACGTTCGTAGCAAAATCGTAGCAAATTTTGCTACAAAATTGATACGATTAGCTACGTTTTGCGTTTCGTAGCAAGTTCGTAGAAAATTCATAGTTTTTTTCATTTTGCTACAAAATTTACGTAGCAAATTCATAGCTATAGACATATTTTTTACTAGTGCTATCACCATTTTGCTTCCTAACGTGATCAGGACAATGTCAACTAGGTTGCTATTCTGCAGCTTTTTTTTAACATTAACAATTCTGAAGATTTGGCATGGGATTATTTATGAATTGTGGAAGGAGTGAAGCTCGTGCTTCCACTGCGGTTTGTCTCACTCGGAGCTGTCTACTTTGAGGAAGGTCTTCATTGTCATCTGAAATAAGTTCACGTTCCTAAAGAACTGTGGTAGCATTTGGTCTACGTTATTTAATCCTCTACATCTTCTGTTTTTGTTCAGTTGTGCTATCAGCCCAATCGGACCATTCCACATTTCTTCCATCTATTTTAATTTCCCCTTGCTTTGTCTTTCTCTTGTTGTTGCTCTTTTGATTTTCCTTAAAATTTAATATAAAGCCTTCGATAAAAATGTCTACCATAATTCATTTTATATAAATCCTTTCATGTTGAATCGTCAGACGTTGAGTCCGCTGACTGGAGAGTTGTGTTGTGGTTTCAAGTGGCGGAGCCAGAATGTTTTTGTACCGAAACTCAGAATTATTTTGTGAGATCAAATTTTATTTTTAATGGGACAAATATAATTTTTTTAAAACAAAAATATACATATTTTATGACCCCACTGTTCCTTAATTGCCTCCGCCCCTTCAACTTTCGGTTGCTGGAGATTAGGTTTTAGTTAGTTGTTTTTTTTACGACAAACAACTATTTTATTACTTAAACTTGAAGTGGTATGGGTAATAATCAGACCGAAATAGAAAAACCAATAACAAAGCTCTCTATGGAAACACCTTAGAATCGTAGCCAAAAAATCAGAAATTTCATTTTGCGTTGTTGGGATGTGAGAGATCTTGAAATCCAGAAAGCATATCTGAAAAGTCTTTATCACCTCCAATTATATTGCAAAAATTGGCAATTCACGAGGATCATTTATCATTGCAATTAGATCCTTATACTCCATTCAAAAGCTTTGGCATGTTGAATGTTGAAGCATGCTCTCAATGGCCATCGCATTGCTTTCACTTCTGTATGTAAAGCAGCCTTTCGCCTTCTTAATTTATGCGTCTCCAAAAGTTGAATCTTCCCCAAACCATCTATCCAAGCCCATCCACATCCACTAAACTGAGATGTAGAGATCCATGAGCCATATATCATGCAAATATTACCCTAACTTAAGACTTGTGGTTCTTTTATTGGATGTTCTTGTGGAGATGGGGGTATTGTCTCATTCGCTTTTTGCATATTGTATTAGTTACAAATGATTTTTGTCTATATCCATAAATAGTTTATCATTTCGAGACTTCCATATATACCTTATTATCCAGGGATAAGATTTCTATCTAATTTTGGTTCCTCAATGCTATTCTTTCTCAAGAAAAAGTAGCCCATATTGGCATAGATACTCGTTATTGAAAAGATATATTGGTTAGATGGAGTTGTTGATAAAGACCATGCTTGTAAAATTGGTGGACATTCGAATATGGCATGAGTAACAATTTCTTCAGGTTTTCCACATCTTAACCAATAATCATCGCATCGCAAATAACATGTTGTTTTATTTGCATCATAAAACGTTGTTTTATTTGTATAATAACACGTTGAATAATATAAAAGGTAATATACATGAAAAAAATATTTTTGTTTTATTATTATCATTATAGAATATACTATATATAATAGCAAATATGTTTGTGTTTCCCGCCGTCATCATTTTATAGAATCTTTTTTTATCTTCTGGTTGAGTTTATCACAATTTTGTAATCTATGGACAAGCTCTTTTTCGTTTATAAGATTCGACATCAAATTGTTTTAGCAAAGTATGTATCCATCTTGGATGCACCATTTTACATGGCTCTTTTTATTTCTGAACAATACACCCTTTCATATGTCTCTTTTAATTTTTGAACGACACATCCTTTCACATCTATACTATTAAAGCAGGATCCTATTGTCCTTTTTACCTTAATCTGCCTTTTTTTTACTAACATTGCATGTTTCATTAAGGGCAAACAAATAATATTAATAACACATCTATATTAGATCATTTTTTTCGGATCCAACCCACATCAGATCTCTCTTTGGCCATTTGGACCGATTAAGAAATCAGATCCAATTCTCACATTTTTTTCCTTTGAGTCATTGAGTCCAAGTTCAAATAATTTTTTTTCAACTATTCTTAATTATTATTTTTTTCTTTTCTTAATATAATTTAAGCATTCATTAAAAAAATTGAATTTTTTATTGAAAAGTATAAATCTTTATTAAAAGCATATAATTTTTAATTAAAATATTAACCACATAATAAAATTAATTTATCAGAGTTATACCAACTTAATTAATTAAAGAAATAAAGTTTAATTTTTTAAACAGAAATAGTCATTTAAAATGAAATATGATAAATAAAAATAAAAAGTTTAAGTCTTTTATACAATAAAAAACAAATATATAAAATATGATATTTGCTAAATATTGTCAATTGAAAAAAAAATAAATAATAAATCTGCGCTTTCAAAGCGCGGATCAAAATCTAATATCTCTTTAAATCTCCGTACAATCTGACTTTTCACATGCTTCTTTTAATTTATAAAAGACCTATATATCCTTTCACATTCCTCTTTATTTTTTCTGGAAAAAAAAAACACCTTTTATTTAATTGATATATTGAAGTGTTTTGTTATCCTAAATGCACACCACCATCATTGTCTATATATAATATCAAACATATTTTTGCTCTTCGTTGGCGTAATCATTTTTGTAGGACAAAAAATTAATCCAACTGTTGAGTTTACCGCAATTTATTATTGGTTTATAGTTTGTTATTAGGTTATGAAATTTTTCGCCTATATTAAGCAGCATTCCGAACCGGTTTGATTACCAATAGTTATATGAAGAGCTCCATAAACGAATATACACAATTTTTCTTTGAATATATGTGAACATAACGCAATTCTTCATAGAATATATGTGATTCTTCATTGAACATATGTGACTCCTAACATAGTGTAACTGATATATGATATATTGCAAGGAGAAGAAGTTACATTAGTTCATAACAAGAATATTTCTAAAGAGAGAGAGAGTACTGATATTTTAGAGAGAGAAAACTTTGAGGAATCAAGAAAAAAGTAAACGGGGACAAGTGGTTGATTTTCATATCTGATTTCTTCCCCGACTCTTATGTATGTTTCCTAAACGCACTAAATCACATTCATCACTAAACCATGCTAAGGTATGTGTTCGGTTTATACACTTCTGAATTTAGATATTTTACAATGGCATCAGAATGAGAGAGACAAATATGTCGTGAGAGACCTCTTAATTTCTCATGCACACCACCTTTATTTTCAAATTAGTGAGATATCTGGATTTTACCCTTCATTTTATCATCTTCATCATTCTTTAGTAGAACTATTTCTCTCTGCATTTTTTTTTAATCTCCAATCTCGCAGTTGATATGGTACAACTTTGATCTCCCTTGCATGAGACATCGAACTGGTTTGTTGCCACCTCTTGTGGAATGTTTTTTTTTTTAATTTATGTTTGGTTTGCGCCCATATTATGCAGCATACCAAACCGGTTTGATTAACTAATTGTTATATAAATAGCTCAATAAACGAACATACACACAATTCTTTGTTGAATATATGTGAACATACGCAAATATTCTTGAATATATGTGATTCTTCATTGAACATAGTATCTCTAAATTGTTTGTATATATGAGACATTGCAAGGAGAAGAAATTATATTTATTCATAACAAGAGTATAAATATTTTAGAGAGATAAAAACTTTGAGGAATCAACAAAAGGGCATTAAAAGGTGACAAGTGGTTGATTTCCATCACTTATTTTTCCCGGCTTGCATTTGTTTTCTAATCGTATTAAGTCATATTTATCGTTAAACCAAGATAATATACATGTTCAGTTAGCTCGTAAATTAAAATAATAGTTATAAAAGGATATGAATAGGGAATATAATTAAAATTGTGGTATGTAGAAAAATAAAAAAAATTCTTTTATTACTCATAATATAATATAATAATTAATTACAAAAGTAAAAATATAGAAAACATGTTTTAAAATATTTGTAGTTATATGAAAATAGTTTTATTTTGTTTTATTACTATCATAATATAATAGGTATAAAATCTGTAGTATATAGGAAACCAATTTTTTATTACTATCATTTTACAGTAGACTAATTAATTATAAGGAAATCTAAAGGAAACAAATAGAGTAAAATACAAAGTCAAATGAAAAGAATCTCAGAGAAGAAAGACCAAAGAGAAACATTGAATTTGGCGTTGTCATACTGTCTTTAAGTTCATTCTCATCCTCATCATATGTATCTCTCTCTACCTCTCTTCTTCTTCGAACACATCCTACTCTCTCCGATCAGGTCTTTACTTTCTCTCTGCAGCCTCTCATATTACTCTAGCTCTCTCTCCTATTGTCTAAAATGTTGATAGTATCTTTTATATTTGAATTTTCATCTCTTGGATCTTGATTTCTTGTTGTAGTCTTTGATTCTAAGATTGCCTTCTTAGATTCAATGCGTTTGTTGTTTGTTTCTCTACTGCAGAAACTTCATTCGAGAATGAGTCAGGAAGACAGCCAAGCTAAATCATCACATGATGGCGAGAAACACTGGATGTATTTGAAGCCTGTTCGTCTATACGACATGCTTCTATGTGACTCTCCAAGCAAAGTAATGAATTGCTTTCCTTTCTCTGGATCCATTTTGTTAACAAATTTCAACTTTTCTCTATGGTTTTGCATTAAGCTGATCTCTAATTTGTCTCATGGCGAATGTGTGATTTTTTTGCGTCTAATGTTTTCTTAATCTGTGTCTATGCAGCAACGGTTTCTTCGGAGAAACTTGAACTACAAAAATCAAGAAAAGGGCGAGACAAGGTATGAGACTTCTTGTTGTCTCCAATACTTCTATGTTTCATGGTATGCGCTTACATTTTTGTGTCTTTTTTTTTGTTAGGTCCGCATCTGCTGGGATGGTACTTTTCAACTTTAAGGACTTTGATAACAAAGTGCAGAAAACTCAAGGTCAGTTAGTTTCTGTTCTTCCTGTAATTCCATCTCACTCTCTCTTTATGTTTATCTAGTTTTATTTTATTTTTGTTATTTTAATGTATATATTGTGGTGCAGTTACGAAGAATTGCTCTTGTCCCTTTTGCAAAATGCTATGTGGTAACTTCAAGGTGGGCAACTATTTCTACCGAAGCCTAATTAATACATGCCGTTTCATTTTATGCTACTTTGCAGTCTGCGGTTGCATATGTTGTGTTCTTGTTTATCTGAGAAAACATGTTCCAGATGGAGTTTACAATCTATTGTTTCTTGTGTATGTGTGCAGGGGCTGCAACTTCATTTGAATTCATTTCATGAATTACTTGAATTTGAGTTCATGGTATGTGGTTCTTATGGAACTCTCTTGTTTTGCTATGTTTTTTTTTATATATGAAATTATAGTAAAAGTGTCTTTCCTATTGTAGACTTCTGAAGAAAACCAGACAGTTAATGTCTCTGTAAGACTTGATGCTTTCAAAACCAAGGTCATTTTCTATAAACTTGGCAATTTGAGAAAACCCTACAACTGTTTAAAATATTAGTTGATATTCCATTTTTTTTTACACCAGGACCAACGAAACATTCGAGAAAAATTTGGGGATCTCTCCTTTTGGTATCTTTCAGAAACTCTTAATTGATAGCAGCAACTGCTTCCTTTAATCTTGTCGATACCTCTTTATAAACCCAACCATAATGTTTTGCAGCTCAAAACCTTTCAAGCGTACACAAGTAGGTGGTAGAAATATCCCCAAGCGGCTTAATGTAACCATTTTACCAATGGATCCTCCTTTTTTAGCCGATGACACAGAAACTGGAACCTCCCTGCTGAACAATGGTAATAGCTCTTCTTGTCCTGGTGGTATACCTTTTTGGCTTTGCACTTGATTTCTCAGTCCATAACTGATGTACAAATGTTTAGGAAATCCTGTGGCAATGATGAATGTACCAGATATAGGTCAATCTTCTGGCTCTGGTGCTAGAGAATCTGAGGGCCCTGCTGCTAAGACAAGAAAGTTATCTGAAGGGACATCAGAGGCTAGAAGGTTTGTTTACCATTCCCTGTTGTTCCAAATTGTTCTTGCTATTATGAATAAGTGTTTATTGTACTGCCGTATTGACTGAGATTTTTTCTTCCAGAACTTCACTTCTCCAGACACGCCAGTTCTATCATTCTCGCACACTTCAGGTGAATCAATCAGTTCTATCACCGACTTCTTTTGTATGTTCTTTGAATTGCACGTTATGATATCTTTTCAAAGTATAGTTGGCCCCAGTTCACGATACTCTAGTTTGATTGTTCTTGTTCAAGTTTGTATATATGCTTCTGTTTGTATCCCCATGGACCCCATGTGGTCTATATTCTATTGTTACAAACAAAAAACTGCATGTTTGTGGGACAAAGCCAATGACTCTTGAGGAAGTAATGTCTGATCAAGACAGCGACGATGAAGTCGATGATGAAGTTGCAGACTTCGAATATCGTCATGTATTCCATGATTTCTTTCCGCACTCATTAAATAAACAAAGAAAAAGATTATGGTATACAACGTAACATGCTAATGGCTTTTGAACACTTTAAAAAATGCTGCAGATGATTGATGATTTGGAGGATGTGAGCCCGACTGAAAAAGATTTCATGCATCTTTGGAAATCATTTGTAAGATATCAAAGGTAATATACTTTTATTACTCTTGAATGCACACATACACACAATCATTCGATAGGCGCATGTTTAATGCGAGGTTCATGCTATCTAAAGAATAACTGATCTAATATATCCACATAATCTTGAATAGAATAGTCCACAAAAATATATATGTCCCAGATTCCATCTCTTAATGTTTCTGGTTTCAGGGTGATCACTGATGGCCAGGTTCCTTGGGCATGTGAAGCGTTTTCAAAGTTTCACAAGAAAGAGTTTATCGAATCCAAACCACTACACTCGTAAATTTCCTCTCGTATATATTATATATATACAGACGTACAAATAAAAAATTAAAGAAAATAACAACGTTTGTGTTTCAAAAACATTCAGATGCTGGAGAATGTTTATGATCAAACTGTTGGAGTATGGGCTTATCGACGCTGTCACCATCAATAAGTGCAATCTCATAATCGAGGATAGCGAAGATGATCATTCAGTCAACACCAACAACAATAACAGTGTAGATTATGGTAATAACAGTGTAGATTATGGTATTGACCTCAACAGAAATGATACGATGGATGTTGACCATATCGGAGTGGATCTTGGCATTGGCCTAGGGAGGAACACTGCGATGGATGTTAACAATAACAATGTGGATCGTGGCATTGACCTGAACCTTACGATGAATGTTAACCCTAGCAATGTGGATCGTGGCATTGACCTAAATAGGAACGATGTGATGGATGCTGACGAGGATGTCAATGACAGCTCATATCTCTCTCTCTCTTTATCTCTCTAAATTGTTTAGGACAATGTAGACTTTTTAATTTTCAAACTGATGGAGACATTAAACAAAATTTGTTTCTTCTTTCTTTTACTTATTTTTCTTCTTCTAGTTTTATTCATCTTTATTGTTCTATTTCTGGCAAGGTATTTTCTGACCAAACAATACTGTGAGAAAAATAACAAAGAAATTTAGTTTTTCCAGAAAACTATCAACTTGTTGATATCTAATCAATTTTTTGATAATAAAGCTATGCTATACCATCATATATGGAAATGTATTAGAAATATTAGAGATTTTTCCGGGCTACGCCCGGGTTATTTTCCATATATTTTAATTAAATTTAAATTACTTTATAATTTGTATCTGAATATAAATATATTTTTATACTTAGACTGATTACAATATATACTATAATAAAATCACATTATTGATTGCTACATTTTTATTAATTTACTAATGTCCGAAACCTTTAACAACATAACATGGTGTTAGATTTATATGAGCTACCGAACTTCTAATGTCAAACCAAAATAATCTAATGGTAATGTTCTTTACATTGGAGTATATGGATATTAAAATGGGGAAACCCACCCCATTTAAGACACATCCCATGTTGTAAAAAAAAAAAAAATTAAGACACACTCCATTCAAAAGCTATGCCGTTAGATTAATTTTAAAATAGATCTATTAGAATTTTTCATTTAGACCCTCAAATATTACATTGACTCATTTAAACTTGTTTTGACCAATTTAAAATGATATATGATCTTCTGTTTTTAATATTTATTTTTAATGTAAGACTATTTGGAAGAAAAAACACTTTTTAAAAATATTATAAAAATATTTAAAGATTGATTATGGAAAATGAGGTTTTAGTTGTTTTTTTTCAAAAAACGCAGATTCGATTTTTTCGGCAAACCCGTAAAATTAGAATTTTCCTCTAAACCGCAAATCGGATTTTCATCTAAAACAGCAAATTAGATTTTCCCTCTAAAACCGCAAATTGTATTTCTCGATAAAATAAAAAAAAATGAAATTTACTGCCAAAATAAAAAAAAATTGTTTTTTCCCGTCAAAACCGCAAGAGCAAAATTTTCCGCCAAAATTACAAAATTAAAATTTTCGCCAAAGCTGTGAACTTGAATCTTCCCGCCAAAATCGTAAACATAAAAATTTCAGCCCGCTAAAACAACAAATTCTTTTTCCGGCAGAACCACAAAATCAAATATTTTTGCCAAAGCCGAGAAAATCAAAATTTTCAGTCAAAACCACGAAATCAATTTTTCCACCACAAAAAGAAAACTTCCAGCCAAAACCGGAAATCAAATTTTCCTGCGAAAACCTTGAAACGGAATTTTTTCGCCAAAACCGTAAAACTGGATTTTTCGCTAAAATAGTAAAATTAAATTTTCTCGCTAAAAATGGAATCACGTTGTCGTGCAAAAACCGTAATATCTTGGATTTTTCCGATAAAACCACAAAAATGGATTTTCCGCTAAAACCACAAAATCTGATTGTTCCGTTAAAACCGAAAAAATTGGATTGTTCCGCTAAAACTGCAAAATCAGATTTTCTCACCAAAACCACAATTTTATTTTTTACGTCATATCCATGAAATCATATTTTCCCATCCAAGGAGAAAAGTTCTGTTTTTTGTCTTGCATATACTTTTCGTTCCTGTTGTCAATGTTTTTCGTTTTCTTAGCTTAGGAAAAAGTCTTAGGGGAGGGAAGAAGTTTGGAGATAATTTCATTGACATGGTTTTGCCTTTTGCTATAAAGTATAGCTTTTGGTGTGGAATATATATGTTGTTCATATTTAATTATGATGAAATTAATATAATTTTAGATGACTTGGTCAGCTTATATAAAATTATTTTTCTTTTTGATCAACATGAAAAACTAACTTTTGTATTTTTGCTCTTTTCTTGTATGTAAAGTCTTCTCTACAATCAATAATTTAAGTCACTTTTAAAGTTAATTTAAATTTTGAAATGCAATGATTTACAATATGCTGTAACAAATATTTATTTTCTACAGGTTTCATTTCTTTCATATATCACCACTTTTTAAAATGATGTAACATCACAATACTGTAATTGTTAGAGAGATAGATAATTAAATTATTTAATTTGCAAAATTATTTTCTTACTAAACTGATGGTAGTTTGTCATATGCGCGACTTGCTTACTTGAAAAAAAAAGATGTGAAGAGTACGCCAAAACAAAAATATTGTTTCAACTTGGCATAACTATCATCAAAACTAACACTATTCCATATTTCCATGTTAATATATTAATCACTTTCTTTTATTTGGCTCAACCTTCATACTTTTCATTAACCAAATAGTTTTACACACTATCACTCTTCACTAAGACATTTAACCAACTTGGCAACAGAATACAATATAGGGGCATTATTCTCAAAAGAGATCTTCCTTTGCAATTTTGTCTGCCACTCTATTCTCCTCTCTAGCTTGAAAGGCTACCTTGTGATCTCCTATCTTCAAGATCATGAGTTGAATATCTTGGATATGGGCGTTGAGAGAAGGCCATGGTTACTCTTCTTGTAAAGCTTCCACAGGACCCCTGGAATCAATTTCATAAATCACTTCACAAAACAGAACCTTACAACCTTAAATCTCTTGGAAGATCACTTTCTATTTTCTCTTGGCATATTTTATTAGAGTCCACTTTAAAACGTCTTCTTAAAAAATAAACACAAATATATTTGCCGCATCACAAATGCTTTCTTTATGTGCAACACCAATTGCTGTATCACTAAAATCTGTTGATCATTCCACACTGCAAAATAATTTATGTCCACCATCACGTGCTGTAAGAACTAAAAAAAAGGAATAAGGCGTTGGTAACATGTTCATATTCAATTCTAAAAAAAACATGTTCATGTTTAAAGATTTGTCTGCTCGCACAACACAGAAACAAATTTATATGATCAGGTAACCGGAGAAACATATTTGCATAGGATAAAAGATGGTGTTGCCGCCCAAGTCTGAGACTCCTGTTGTTTCAGGAAAACCAGAAGTAACTCTTGCATTATTACCTGAATATGGTAGCGAGTAACGTCTAGTGGTTTTCTCAGACCCTTGTTGCGAGGGGAAGAAGTGCCATGTAGCCTCAGCTTGCTGTCGCAGATTTAGTAGCTTGCTTGTAGCTTACTCCCGAACTACTATTCTGATTACTATCAATTTGTTTTAATCCTCAGGATGTTCCACCACAGTCTGATTTCATCATTTTTCTCTTCAACCTGGATTTGGCTACTCAATCTCCTCTTTTTTGGAACCTGTCAAGGTTGAACAGAATTCTCAATAACAGGATTATGTATTTTTCTCAAGCCTCGTTTCACCTTTTCTAGATCACCTTGAGGATTCTTTGCTGGTGGTGGTAGCTTTACAGATTGGCTTGTTGAGAATTCTTTGTTGACAAAATCAATCTTCTTCCTGACCAATGCAACTTCTTTCTACTCGTTATCATGCTAAGCTTCTGTATGCAATTCAACCATAGAGCTTCTTAGAGATCAAACATTACAATACTGAGAAGAATCAAATGGTTCCTCTCGTAAAAAAGAAAGAGATTTGATCCACAAAACTCATCTAAGCCCTAGGAACCAGACTAAATCCAGCTTTTCGTGATATTGATCACTTCACCCAACACAAAAGTTACGGAACAAATCACACAGAACCCAAAAGAAAAGTATATTTCTTTCTTTTCAACACAATTGCCAAGTCGTGAAATAAAAATTCAAGTACACATTAAAAAAAAAAACTAAATAAGATTTTAAAATGGGGATGATTAGTTTTCATATATACCTCACGGATCAAGGCAATGCGCTTAGTCTCTTCCTCGAGACAACCAAGCTGAGCTTAAACCCTTTGCCCAATCTCCATCTTCCTCTCTATCTCCTCGTCTTTCGCTCCAGATTCTTCATCGTGTAACTTCTGCTTTTGGAGCTTCGTTTTGATACTCAGTGAAATCCGACCAACGACCCCTTCATGTCACTGAAAGAAACGAATTGGAGCAGCAGACACATCTTTTAATTTTTATACTCTGTTAAGCGGGAGATTGTCTTCCAATAGCTTTTGGAAAATGAAAACGAAAAATGAATGACCTCAGACAAAATGGCAACGTAAGCAGTTAGAACATTGATCGATCCAAGCTGCAAAAAGAGGGGAATGTACCTTTAGATTGACACCAAAGAGTTTCAGATCAGTTGTGGCTTTATCATCTCAGATTCAAGTGAAGCCTGCAATGAAAATAAAGACAGATAAGAGAGAAATATCATGCAAAGAACCTTATGTAAATTTAAATCCAATTTGTTAATGTACAAATGTCAAGCTAAATGCAAAGTACAACACTGCGAAAGGAAAATTTTACGGAAATTTGTATGTCTCATCTACCCTGTTACAGAAAAAAAACCAAAGTTCAATAAACAGGATGCTTTATAAAAAAAGCCTCAAATAGAGTGATGCAAGACAGAGAAGAAGACCTGAAACGCCAACCATTTCTTCTCCTCAAGACTGAGGAAAGGCCGAGTACTCTACCTAAAGTCGGCTGCTTTCCTTTCTGGTTCACAATTCTCAAGCTTTTGATGATTCAATCTGTTCTTGTGCTGATCCACTCTGAAAGAAAACAAAAGTTTGAGTAAATTTTATTAACTTTTGTTCTTCTCTGTTACAGAAAAAAACCAAAGTTCAGTAAACAGGATGTTTTATAAAAAAGCCTCAAATA
This sequence comes from Brassica rapa, assembly GCF_000309985.2. Lineage (NCBI taxonomy): Eukaryota > Viridiplantae > Streptophyta > Magnoliopsida > Brassicales > Brassicaceae > Brassica > Brassica rapa. The sequence continues at coordinate 10,511,725 of NC_024795.2, forward strand.
AAGTGATGCAAGCAGAGAAGAAGACCTGAAACGCCAACCATTTCTTCTCCACAAGACTGAGGAAAGGCCGAGTACTCTACCTAAAGTCGGCTGCTTTCCTTTCTGGTTCACAATTCTCAAGCTTTTGATGATTCAATCTGTTCTTATGCTGATCCACTCTGAAAGAAAACAAAAGTTTGAGTAAATTTTATTAACTTTTGTTCTTCTCTGTTACAGAAAAAACCAAAGTTCAGTAAACAGGATGTTTTATAAAAAAACCTCAAATAAAGTGATGCAAGAAAGAGAAGAAGACCTGAAACGCCAACCATTTCTTCTCCACAAGACTGAGGAAAGGCCGAGTACTCTACCTAAAGTCGGCTGCTTTCCTTTCTGGTTCACAATTCTCAAGCTTTTGATGATTCAATCTATTCTTGTGCTTTTTTATAAAGCATCCTGCTCTGCACCTGATTCCCCCTCGTCACCATTCATTTTGGAAGTCACAAAACCTGGTGCAGCCTCTCCCTCAGTTATATGTTGCAGGTTTGCCTCACCATGGGTCTCTCCACTAACCTTGGAATCTTTCACTTCCTTGTCATTGCTATTCTCTTCTTCCAGATCATCCATGGAATGTTCAGGAGTTGCCTTTGAAGGTAAATCCTCGTGCAACCCATCATCGGCTTGGAAACCGACAATAGCTTCCACAAAGACAACATCAGAAACCAGTAATATATTGTTCTCTACTTGGTCATGGATGATTCTATCGTCTCCAAGCTTCTTCTCTTCCTTCTCTGACCTGCTCAGAAGCATAACCAAAACGAAATCACCAATCATTGCACCAATCAAACAAAAGACTTAAGGTTTGATATAAATTCCAACAACCCTAACAATAAAATAGAGTAGAAACAAAACAATAGCTCAGGATTATCACCACAAACTATAGAGTACTCATCTATTTTCAAAGATATACATAGAAGAAGAATTCATTGAAAATGAAACCATAAAAGCTTACCCGAAAGAGAGGAGAACAGCTTTCTTCTCAGGGGAGACGATTCCATTTTCAGAAAAAGAAAGTGTAGCTGTCTCGCTGACATTCCCTGCACCTGCTTCCCCTTCATCACCATTCATTTGGGAAGTCACAAAACCTGGTACAGCCTCTCCCGTAGTTATATGTTGCAGGCCTCACCATGGCTCTCTCCATTAACCTCTGGCACTTTCACTTCCTCTGAAGGAAAATCCTCGTGTAACCCATCATCGGCTTGGAAAGATTCAGGCTTCGAACTGTCGATAGCTTCCTCAAAGACCTCATCTTTGGTATCCCTCGCATCAACATCAGAAACCATCAATTCAATTCTCTTTACTTGCTCATCGCTGACTCTATCTGCAAGCTTCTTCTCTTCCATATCTGACCTGTTCACAACCATCAAAAAGAAAATCCTTCAGTGAACCAAACGCCACCAAGAGTTCCAAGTGATTCATCACAACCTCCGTCTGAGAACCTGAGAACCAGATTGCTTCTGATCTCCTCTTCCTTCTGACGTTCCTGAAGACGTCATGCATCGTATCGGCCGATCCTTCATTCCCTTAGAACCAGTGAAGATACCACGGCTCAGTTCTGTGAATCTCACGATCTTCTCGTTTCTCCTTTGTTCCTCCGCCGCGGTTCTCTGGATCTCAGACGGAGGTTGAGCCGGCGACGGCAAGGTTTTCTGCGGCAAGCCTCCATGGCTGCGTTTAGATCTCATCGGAATCCTTCGAGATAGAACAACACTTCTTTTAGGATCACCTGATAACGTGGATTAAGAGAGGAAAAGTAAAGGGTTTCACGATTTGATCTAGCAAAATGGGATCTGGAAAAATGAAAAAGGGAAACGTCGATTCTATTGCCTTTCGGATCGCGAAAGGCGTGAAGAAGAACCAAAGCAATGGAGCTGGGCTTGATGACGTGTCAAAAAAAAGTCTCCTGATTGGCTGATTTAGTTGTCCTACGTGGACAGCTTCTCTGATGCTCATATAACCCTTTTAGTATAGGTTAGATAAGTGTCTATAGAAAGGTTTTATATCCCATTTTGTTCATTATTGATAATTGGCTACATAGATTGCACTAAACTTTAACTAAAACATTTGGGTCAACGATCTATTTCCCAACTATCATATATCATCAGATATCTACCAAACTATGACCTCGTTCTAGTTCTCCATGAATTTAAAGTTCTAAACTTATTTCTCTCCGAAGCATAAGTTGTAAATTTATTTTTCTCCAAACCAATTATTCAAAACTTAATAACTTATAGACCATGGTTTTTATTGGTTTACTATTAACCAACCAATTATAAATTAGTTAAATCAATCAAAACTCTAATTTTTATTTAAAAATTTTGTTTTATCAAAAAAAATTAATGAGCAAAAATAAGATTCTCAGAAAAGAATTGATTCATGAACATCCACTCCTTCGTTCGATCTCAAACGGACATCTCAATAACTTTACGTAAGCCATATAATTGATTCATCAAACATAATTCTCAGACAAATTTGTTCTCTTTCTCGTCAAACCCATTAAGTCATCAAGAGAGCAATCAAAGCAATATCCTTATTGATTTTACTATCACACTCAATAAAATTCTTCGGAGATGGTTTGAAGTTTTTGACTGATTTTGGAGCATGGAGTTATTAACTAACACAAATTTTTCTTTTCTTCCTACAGATAGATATAAGAACCTTTATTCTTTGTTAGGCTTCATTCTTTGTAAATCCTTCTAGTTGATGATCAATAAATTCAAAATTTCATCAAAAAAAAACTCATGAATATATTGACAAGCCACCCATAAGGAACCTCAGAGACATGTATTGCCAGACAAGATTCTACAGAGATCACAAAACTAGTTTGCTGAGGAGGAAGTTATAAATAGTCATTTTCCCAAAGTCTTTTAGAAGTAAATCTTTCATAATATTTTTCAAACGGCAAAAAATGTGCGCAATTACCTACTTACAATTTTTTTTCAAGATATCCAAATGAAACAACTTTCCATAAGTCTTTTAAATAGAAACATCGAGAATCATATATACTATTTTCTATATTTTCAAACTTTTGAACTTTGAAACTAGTTTGATAAAAATTCAGATATTTCTTAGTCTTCATTTACTTTGTTATTCAAAATAATTTCAGAATTTTTTTATCATCTTGTATCAACCCTCGTAAATAAGATGACCGATGATTTATCAAAATTTATATAGTGCTAAAAAGCGTCAACCTATTTCTTATAATATTTATAAACACCTAAAATAATTAACTGTGACTTACAAAACAAAATTTATCACATAGTCAGTCTATATATATATATGTGTGTGTTTTCTGAAATTCGAAAAAGTTAGAAATTAAGTCAGAATGATGTTTAGGGCTTAGAGTTTACATAAAATAACGAGGAACCGAAACAAAATATGAAGTATGTGTGAAGGGTAAATCATTTTGATGTTTAGGGTTTCGGTTAATAAGATACACAGAATTTATTTGACACATTTCATAATCCATATATCTGAACTTACATTCAACTATTAAAATAATTTGTATAACTTGTTAAAATTGTGTTATTATTTCATTTTATTTTTATCTTATGTAATTTTATAGAAAATGTGGAAATTTAATATTATTACATTATGTTTTCAGATTGGATTCCACAAACACACATATTTTCCAAAATAAGAAATGTATGATAGAAATTTTCAGTATGATATAAAAACAGTTGTTCATAACATATAGTTAGTGTGATAAAAATAAAGATGTTGATTGTAAATATAGCACAAACAGAAAATTTTATCAAAAATACTTTTTATGTACGTTGTATTGTAAGATGTTGAGTTCGCTGACTAGAGCTATGTATCATGTTTTCAACTTTTGATTGTTAAATTGTTTTCACCTTTCAATTGTTATTTTACCTTTATCATAGACTACAGAATACAAAATTCTAAAAGATAGTATATAGGAAAAGATGGTTTTTGTTTTATTATCATCATGATACAATAGAATAATTAATCATAAAAATGAAATATAGGAAGATGGGTAAAAAAATCTGTAGTATATATAAAATATGCTTTTTGTTTTATTAATATCATAATACAATGGAAATGAAGTTACAAAAGGAAAAATATAAGAGAAAATGCTTGAAAGACTTTGTAGGTACATTAGGTACGTGCATATGGAGAAAACTAATACAGAAGTCAGCAAAGTAAAAAGACATTAAAAACAAAACAAATCTCAGAGAAGAAATAATAAAAAGAAACATTGAACTTCACGTGGTGATGACACATTGTCTTTTTGTTCATCCTCATCCTCCTTGCGCTCCAGGGCTATATATATCTGTTGTCCTCTCTTCTTCTCCAACACAACACACAGGTCTTTCAGTCTTCAATACGAACCTTCCGAGTTTTTCTATACTACGGCCTACTTATGGCAAAAAGTAAGAAAACTCGTAAGGTTGATAGCATAGACCGGATGACCTACCTGATCAAAACCGGAGACAAAATTCAATGGTGGTAATAACAGTCAGAGTCGTGCTTTAGGCATAGAAAACGAGGCAATTGCCTTAGGCCCTCTTTTTTTTTTTTTTGAACACTCTTAGTCCCTCTCTAACATAGTAAATTTTGAGGCTTCCATTTGGAGACTTGTAGCAAATGTTTCACCTAGATGGTCCACGGCCCTAGGCATCCATGTTGTCACTGTTCTTGTCTCTAACCGAAAACTACAGGTTTCTGTGACGAAGCTAATGACTCTCAAGGAAGTAATGTCTGATCGAGATAGCGAAGATGTTATTACATTTTAGATATTGAAAGAACACCAGGTTCTCCATGATTTCTTCCCGCAGTCATTGAATGAAAGACGAACAAATTATGGTTTACTACGTAACAGTGCTAATGGCTTTTGCAGACGCTTTTTAAACTTGAGGATGAGAGCTCGGATGGAAAGAGACTCATGTTTCTATGGAACTCGTTTGTAAGAAAGCAAAGGTAGCTACGTACTTTTCTTACACTTGAATGCGAGATGCATGATAAGTATAGAAAAGGTGATCTGATATATATGCAGAATCTTGAATAGATTAGTCTACCAGAATATATGTCCTAGATCTCATGCATATCTTAATGATTTATTTTGAAGAGATTTTTTCTCTAAATCTCTAGTCAAATTTAAATGCTCTTGGTTTCAGGGTTTTCGCTGATGCTGATGTTTTTTGGGGCATTGTGAAGCGTTTTCAAAGTTTCACAAGGAAGAGTTGATCTATTCCAAACCACTCCACTCGTAAATTTCTCTCAATACAAATAAAATTGTAAAGACACTTGTGTTTCAAAAACATTCAGGTGCTGGAATTTTTTTTTTGCTCAAAATGTTGAACTATGGCTTCTCACCGTTGTCAGTGTCACCATCAACAAGTGCAATCTCATAATCGAGGATAGCAACGTGGACTCAGACAAACCCAACAACAATAACAGTGTGGATCGTTGCAGTGACCTAAACATATACAATACGATGGATGTTAACGATAATAGTGTGGATGGTGGCATTGACCTAAACAGTAATAATAAAACGATGGATGTTAACAAGAATTGTGTGGGTCGTGGCATTGACCCACACAATAACGATTTGATTAGTGTTAGCACTTCAGGGGCGAATCTAGACTTTTATTGTACTGGATGCATCAATGATAAAAAACTTAAAATACATGCAGAAAGAGACTCGAACTTGTAACATTATGGGTGCACACCAAGGATGTTTCTACCATTATACCTATGGAAATTTTAATATTTCACACACAAAAACGTAAATATAAATATTTTAGTGGGTGCACAAGCCCCCGTAGTCTATACTGTGGCTTCGCCCTTAGCAGTAATAGTGTGGATCGTGGCAATCACCTTAACCGTAACGATGTGATGAGTGTTAACAAAAACAGTGTGGATCGCAGCTTTGACCTAAACAAGAAATATATGACGGATGTTAATGAGGACGTCAATGACAACGAAGACAAGTAATAGGAAGATCGATCTTCGAATAAAAGAACCTTTTCATCGGGCTAAACCCTTCATCTCATCTCTCTCTCTTTTATATAATTGTTCAGGACAATGAAAAAACTTGTAGGCAAACTGATTACATTTTTAATTGTAAAAAATGGAGTATGCGCAACTTTTTTCTCTGTTAATTTAAAAAAAAAAAACATTCCCCAAATAAATTGGTGACATTAATAAAGTTTTGCTTCAACTTTTTTCTTGTTCTCTATTGTCTCTCAGTGTATATCCTACTCTTAATAGAATCTATCATCAAATGGGATTCTCAAGCTGAGTTTCGCAAGTTGGATCTCTCAAATGAATACATAAAGGTTTTTGGAATATTTGATTAGTTACAACCATTCTTAATCGTTCCCTTCTGGTAATTGTTTTTTGTGGTTACCCTCTTGGTAAACTTTTTGTAAGCAATTACAAACTCTTCTCATATTAATATAAAATTCACATTTTGCAAAAAAAAAAAAAAACTTATTAATTATTTTGAACTTATGGGGAACATGGAAAGTCTCTAGCTGTTGTTCGACAAAAGTCTTTGGTTTCCATGGGCAGCTCGAAAGAATCAAGCCACATGAAATCTGTTTCGAGCTGTCGAACCAACTTACTGTATGTTTGGCTCGCCTTAGGTGACTATCCCCTTTAAGGTTCTTAGACTAGGCCTTGAAAACAAAGAAAAGTATGTTGTAGACCAATTTCACAGGTGTTCAAGCCTGCATGGGATCTGATTTGTGCAGTTCTGAATAGGTTATGGGGTCGAGAATGTAGGATAACTACTAGGAAGTTAGGAGATTCCTTGTTCATCTTCACTTTTTCCAATGAAACCGCTCGTCAATGGGTATACAACGGGAGTATGGCATACTGTCAAAACACCTGAGATTTCTTGTCTACCGATGTGAATTAATCTTAAAAGTATCCATGATTCTTACTTCACTAGATTAGGTATTAGTCATATATCATCTGGTTTGGGTGAACCGATGCTTAAGCACAACTCGTTTAGACCCAACAAACATGGGAAAGATAAGATATTCTTTGAGAACGAAATGGATTCCCAAAGCAAACACGGCAACATTTACTTGGTTGATGTTGAATATTCATGGATCCCAACAACATGTGAAAGATGTGGAGCCTTTAGACAAGGAAGAAAAAGTGTCTCCTTCCTCTTAAATTGCAAGTTGCTCCATCAAAAAAGCAAACTAAATCTATAAATGAAGAGGCTCAGTAGTTGACATAGTCTAATTGCTACAACACCCTTCCAAAACTATGTGGGAACTGGTTCTGTTTCAGAAATGGCAATCCAGCAACAACAAGTCTATACTTCTCACTCAGCAACAACAAGTGCGGATGTACCTTTAGAGCCTAACCAACTTGTCTTTGCTGCTACAAAAACTGAAAATGAAAGGAAAACTGAGCAAAAAAGGATTGAAGTTGCAACAAAATTTCACTCTAACTCACACACTCCTGGGCAACAAGCTCAAGAGATCACCATATTGCTGCTTGTAAAGATTCAACCTATATTTCTCTCACACAATTATATGAGGTAATTTATATCCCTTTGAAAATCGCTTGAGCTACACTAGCAGTTGGGAACACTGCCCTTCTCAAACAAATGTTATGGAATCAAATCCATCCAAATGCTATTAGTCATCAACCCTCGACACATGATCACTTAATTGGTTTTTACTCGCCTATCATCCAAAACAACCAATGTTTTTTTATTGAACCGAAGATTCATCTAACTTATGGGAAGATAATGGGTTCTAATGAGTTGGCTGAATCCTTTGGTTATAATTTAACTAGAGGAGAATGGTCAATTAAACTAATCCAAAAAATCCAAGATCGGGAATGGACTAAAGTTAGTGTAAAAGGTAAACACATCATTGTGGCGGAAGGAATATAATCACTAGCTCATGTCATTTTTTCTTGTTGTTTAAGCGTTCATTGATTGAGCTTCCACTAGGATTATGTGTTTAATCCGTTACTTGTTGCTTACTTTTCCAAACTTATGGATGCAAATTCCTATAAGTTTAGTTTGAAAAACCTTGTTTCAAAAACAAAAAAAAAAGGTAACAAGGATGGAAAATAGCTCAAAATCTAGAATTGGCTGTAAGTTAAAAGCAATGGTTTTACTTTGTGCGTATAATTCAGACGTTAAGTTGAAGTTCGTTTCGTAAGTTAAACTAACTCATACGTCAACTCTATTAGCTGCAGAAGATTGTCTTCAGTGTTGATGGATATAAAGTATATAAAGGTAGCCGACCAGTGATCCACCGCCCCCATCAAAGTGGTGTCAAAATGATGTGGTGATGATTAGACTCTTTTTACAATTTGACGTGTCAGATTTACTTCAGTGATTCTTGACTAACCCATCAAATCTGAAGCAAAAAAAACTAGTTTTAGAAAACAAAAAAAAAACTAGTTACATCTATCTAAATAAAATATTTACTAAAACCATTACATTTTTTTGTCGACAAAAACCATTAAAATTGAATCGTTACATTATAATAAATGTATTAAACTAATTACTTATGTCAATATGATTTGGTTACTCATTCTGTCATATTCTATTCTGAAATTGGACTATCATTTCTATGTTTTCAGACGGGTACTGCGTAAGAAAAAAGCTTTATCGTTAGCAGACCAAAAGAAAGGAATACAGATTCTTCCGGGGTCATATGCCTACGCGACCTCCCTGTAATATTCTCTATATTATTTTATGTATTATCAAACTAATTACCCTCTTTATTATACACTTTAAAGCTAACAACTTTAATAATCTGCTACCTTTATTGCATTAGCCGACAATGATTATCAGCTGGTATTTCTCTGTTAATTATATTTCATAAATAACTTGTGTTTGCATGTTAAAATAGTACTCCCTCCGTTTTTTATTATAAGTCGTTGTAGAGAAATTTTTTTGTTCCAAATTATATGTCGTTTTCGGTTTTCTATGTAAAATTTATTAGTAATTAATGTTGTATGACCAATGGTAGTATATCTTTTATTTTTCTATTGGTTGAATTGTGGTTAGGTAAATAATTAATGATGTTTTTGCTTAGAAAATATAAGAAATTAATGGTTTTCTTAATCTACGTGCATAACTGTAAAACGACTTATATAAAAAAAACAGAGGGAGTATAAGAAACAAAAAAAAAAAAAAGTTGGTAGTGAATTCACACATCAACTTGGATTTCATATTTTGTTCTCTTCAATGCCTTTCCTATTCTTACATTATATTTCAAACCCAAAAAGAAAACAGAACTTAACCTCTAAGTCTTAGCATTTCTCCACTAACTTGTCTTTCTCTTCTTTCCAAATCATTTTTTCATCCCCAAATAAAGAACCTTTAGGACAAACACCAACTTTCTCTCACCAATGGTGGAAAGAAGAAGCTCCAAGAAGACAACCCAATTGGGTAACAAAGAAGATCAAAACCCTAGAAAATTCTACTCTCGATTCCTCTTCAAAGCCCTTATCCTCGCCGTGTTCTGCTCCATCGTACCTGTCTTCCTTTCTCAGACACCGGAGCTCGCTAACCAAACCAGACTCCTCGAGCTTCTCCACCTTGTTTTCGTGGGACTCGCCGTCTCTTACGGTCTCTTCAGCCGCCGGAACTACGACGGAGGTGGATCAAGCAATAACGACCACAAACCTGATCATAACAATACTAATCCGCATGCCTACGTTCCTAAGCTTCTTGAAGTATCCTCTGTTTTCAACGTGGGTCACGAGAGTGAATCTGATCCGTCCGATGAATCCTCCGGCGATCCCCGTAAGATTCAGACATGGAGGAACAAGTACCACATGAAAAGTCCCGAGGTTGTTCTTTCCAGAGAGAACAAGACTCGGTTCGTTGATCGAGTTGGTTCAGGGGTCAGAGAGAAGCCTCTGCTTTTGCCTGTTCGTAGCTTGAACTATTCTCGTGTTCCTGATGACTCCGGCGGCCCATGGGAGAAAGTGAGATCGAAGAGAGAGCTGCTCAAGAGTCTCGGTGATGATGATAACAGCGATGTGCTTCCTTCTCCTATTCCATGGAGGTCCCGATCATCATCGTCAACGGAGGTTGAATCTCAGACGTCCATAGCTACGGTTGAATCTCAGCCGTTGATCAAGACTCCGGCGAATCTGACGTCATCTTCATCTTCTTCGCGACCTTTACCTAAGCTCACAACTGAGTCCGGTGTGGAAACGGATGAAGACACCGTGAGGAAGCAGAGGTTTCGCCCATCACCATCATCACCTCCTTCTCCTCCGCCTCCGCCGCCGTTGCCGGCGTTTTACAACTCGGCTTCGAGAAAGGAAAATTCTTTTGGAGTTAACAGGATGGAGTCTAGAGAATCATCAGTTCAGAAGAAGAAGTTTCCAGGCGGTGAGTTTCATCCTCCGCCGCCTCCGCCACCACCACCTCCGATGGACTACTACAAGTCGCCTCCGACGAAACTCAGAGCAAGCAGCGAACGGAGAAAATCTTCGGAGCAAAAGATGAAAAGAAACTCTCCTAAAAAGGTGTGGTGGTCTGATCCCATCGCTGAATCGAAGGAACATAGGGTTACTAGAGAAGAAGACACGGAGAAGAATAATGATGGAAGAGGTTTCTTGGGGAGCAAGGCAGGTGACGAATCGGAGGATGATGAACACAGCGAGGTCGAGGAGAAGAAGATAGAAAAAGATGAAGGAGCTTGTGGTAACAACAGTGACGTGGACAAGAAGGCTGATGAGTTCATTGCAAAATTCAGAGAACAGATTAGGTTGCAAAGAATCGAATCCATCAAGAGGTCTACTAATAAGATCTCTGCTAATTCTTCAAAGTAGAATGTATTAAATATGTTTGGATAACAGACGATAAATAATGTTTTCAATTTACTCTGGTCCTCATCATCAAGAGGAGGTCTACTTATATATGTTTAGGCAGAAAGATAGGAATTGGAATTGAGATTTATGAGATTAGAACTCAAATTGGTTATACATACTGTCATACGATTATACATATTATATATTTCACTACCAAGAATAATGTTTTGATTATCTGTCTTCACAACTGGTCTTATCCAAAATTGGAATTTAAAGAACAGCATGATAAACTACAACAAACCTAGTTGCTTGTTTAGTAATGGTGTCAGCATACTTGTTTGCTTGGCATCCCCGAAATTGGAAGGATGGTTGTAGCAAACTCCTTTGTTTGTTCAAGATAACTTGGATATGGATGTGCAGTCTAGTCTAGATCATTCTTGTCGTGGGGATTTTAACTGATTGCATCAAGATGGTCGAATCACTTTCAGAACATAACTTCTGAGAAACCCAAAATATCAAGCCCAGCATTGGCCCAAACCAGAGCAATTGCCTCTCAAGCAAGTCCAAAGTCTCTGGAAATGCTTTTTCTCCAAATCATTTGACGTCTCTTTTGCATCTCGGGAGCACCTAATGGCCCATTTGCTCATCCTTCATGTTCATCATTAAGGCCTAGGTCCGGTGCATACCCATTTCTAGAACAACAAGTGGTATGAGAATGACCATGTGTTTTTTTTGGGATCAACAACAATTTGGTAATGTCCTCTTCAGGGGTATGTTGTAACAAAAACACCAGTATATGTGGTCCCAAACTAAATAATTATATAGTACCACTTTTCTCATTTTAATCACTTACAAATAAAAATTTGCTGATAAGACTATTAGAAATTTGAACTATCTTTAGCTCACTATTTGATATTTAAACAATCACTAATCAATCGCACGTCTTGGTTTGTCGCAAGACGCTAGTTAACTTAAAAGTTAAAGCTAGATATTATTCTTACAAGGAAAAATTACTCAATATATTTGTCGAAATTAATAATTGCAATAACCGCCTCCCCCACCAAATAAAAAAAACTGTTTCAAGTAATAAATATCGAATAATTGGCTGTAATTGTAAACATCTGTTGTTACTTGTTAGCATCAACATGATGATTTAAGGGAGAAAATATTAATGTATTTTTTCTAAAAATAGTACATACTACTTGTTGACAACAACTACATGCATCTGGTCCCCAAGAAACTGAGTAAAATGACCGGAATGCCTTTTGGTTGCAAAACTAGAGAGAGAGACTAGGACCGAGGACGAAACGCGTCAAACGTCAAGCCGTGAGAAACCCTCGTAGCAGGAGCCCATGGATTGACCGGCAGCGACCTCTGGTGGTGTCCGGACGCAGCAACTTGAGGTGGTGGTGGTGGGACCGACACGTGTTCACATGAAGGGCACATGGTCAGTGTGGTGGGTGGGTTCATGTGCATGTAGAACTGAGGAGAGAGCTTAAGCGACCTCAGCTCCGTTACCTCTTTCTGTAGCCGACGGTTCTCTTCCGTTAGATTCTCGCAGCATCGCCGTAAGAACTCGCAGTCAACCTCCGTCTGCTTCAGCTTTGTCCTGTTCAAATTACCAAAATACCCCCTTATAAGTAAACCAAAATTAAAAGAAAGATCTATATGGTCTTTCTAAGTGTTGTGTTTCCTTACCTTGCTCGTCTGTTCTGAAACCAAACTTCCACTTGTCTTGCTCTTAATCCTAATTGCTTAGCCAAAGCTTGCTTCTGCTTCGGGTTGAGAGTGCTGTGATCCTTGAAGGTCTCTTCGAGAATAGCAGACTGATCTTTGGAGAGTCTAAGCTTCTTCCTCGAGTTATCACCGTCTTCATCGTCACTGATACCTCTTGAGCCTTGCGGATCTGTGTCCTCTTCTCTCTCGCTCCTTTTACCGGTGGAGCTCGAGACTGTGCTGTTCGGAGAAGATACTCCGGCGTCTTTGTCGCCGTATTCCGCCGTAGAAGGTGGTTGGTTCACGTCGATTCCACGGATGAAGGTTCTTGTTTCTACACGACTCGAATCTGAGTATGGAACTGCATGCATCAGATTAAAAAGGTGAGACCTTTGAATAGTTTTCCCGGAAAATATATTTTTCTTTTTCTCGGGAAAAAATAAAACAGAGGAACATATATATATGGAAAGCTATAACGTACCTGAAGAATTAAAACTCTCGTTGAAGGAAGATCTTCGAAGTAATCCAAAAGAAGAAGAAGATGGAGTAAGAGAAACAGATGGGTTAGATTTGAGATTCATTTGTTTCTTGGGAAGATTCAAGCCTAAGCTCAGACCCAGATCGTCTTTCTCAAACATCATCTTTTCAGAAAGAAAAAAAGAAGACTTTTCTTAGGGTCTTCTTTTGCACTAAAGTTTTCTGCTTTCTTTTGAGAGAGAGAGAGAGAGAGAAGAAATGATGAAATGAGAAGTGAGGAAGGGAATGATTAATATAGAGAGGTAGAGAGAGAGAATGATGTTATTTTTTTATAAATAAAAATATTAAAAAAATTCAATCATGAGTGTGTGACTAGCTGGGGGCAAAACAATTATTATTTAAGTAGAATTAATTATTAAAACTTTAAGTTCATGAAAATAATTTTATAATCACAAACTTTGCTTCTTTGTCCCCCTCTTGTAACTCTCTCAACCGAAGCAAATGATCAAATCTAAGAAATATGATAAAATATAGTCACACTAGTAATGATTATGTCAAAGATACATTAACATTCTTAGTCAAAGGTTATATCAAACCATCACTAATTTTTAGGATATTCATGACTTTAGAATGGACGGACATATCTTCCTCTTGATTAATATACAAACAAATATCACGAGAACAAAATCTACTAATAATAAATGTTTTATTTACAATTTTTGAACTGCGGTACAGGTATTTCCTTCTCTTTTTAATCCACCCAACTGTTATAATTTTCAAAATGATTAAATTGTTACGTCGTGAGTGAATTTGAACTAGTCAAAAAAAAAGTTATACAAATATCTTTGAAAAGTAATTGGACATTATATTTTCAAGATACTATGCAACAACCTTACAGAATTACCATATACACTAGTCAAATTTTAATAATTTTCTAGGTATTTATTAAGTTTTTGCACGATTTGACTGTATTTTAAGAGAATACTACTCCATGTCTTAAGTAGAAATGATAATGCAAATCTATGATGTTGATTGCTATTGTCGAATAAAAGAGTATAAAAATGATTACCCCATCTTAATGGCCTTAAAAGGCCAAGAGTCACGCTTGTTGCACTCTTTTAAACCTTTACTTTTTCACTTTTTGTTTTGTTTATAATCTTACGAAACTTTTTTTAAGCATTACTTATCAAGTTAACTAATGAAAGCCAAATAAAACGGTTGCATTGAATTCAAACTTCTTTTGTGAGAAAAGAAAGTAATGAATTCAAACCTCTTTCAGATTTTCTGTTCTAACGCATGAGTCGACCGCATGAATTTTGTCGTTGAACTACTTAATGACCAAAACAGTACTCTAGACTACGAAATAAAATAATGGTAAGCCTTATTGATAAATATAATGATGTTGGTGATGATGAGAGAGTCATCATATGCCATAAATGTTTGTCTATGTGGTAGTCATGATCTTAATTAATTAAAAACAAGTATTTGTGGTTGAAATCCAAGAAATTATTTATCAAAATATGCAGATAAAATAATCTATTTATATTTGAAAATTACTTTTAAACTATTTTACAAATATAATACTAACTATTTACTTTTAGTAATTTTTTATTTATGCTTATTTTTGTTTTAATTTATATAACAACGTCACTTTCATGTTTATATCAAAATCTATGTCATCAACTCATTTTATAAAAAGTAACGGATTAACTAAAAATATAAAATGTTAAGATTTTAAATACAAACGAAAATTAAAATAATTTTTCAATACATATTGTATTGAAAACTGAAATATTTTATTTTAAATGTAGCAATTTATTATAACATTAATATTAAACGTGGTCTCAAATCTCAAATCAAATTTTACTATTGCACTGTATATTGACCATGGTTAGACGCCGTAATGAAAAATCATTTTAAAATGAAGTTGTTACTTGTGAAATTATACAAGTATTTAAAATCTTTTTAACAATTTTATAATGGCACAGTTATATTTTGTTATCATAGTCATAGAGGTCGACTAATCAACGTCAAAATAGGTTCCCTTAATTAGTTGCACCAAGATTTTTCTTCCCTTAAAATCCTTAAAGGTAAATCAATTCAGCATTAACAGTGAGGGTCCCAATGACAAGCTAAAAGAAGAGATGGATCATAAAAACTGAAAAAGAATTGGACGGTCACGATTGGACACCGAGAAATAAAAGTCGAGAAGAAATCATACGGTTCAGAAACGTTTTCAATGTTGGCCCCCACTTAATCCAGCTATATGCTATGACAACCATCAAATATGAATTGGATCGATATGATTGGAATCAGACACACATATCTTTTCGTCGATATGATTTTCATAATCAATGTGGGTCCATTTCATAGTCGTTTTTTGTATGTGCAACTACAATGGTCACATACGAGCCAGATTTTGAAAAGAAGCTTCAATTTTTTAAAAAAATTCTTGGGAAAGATGTGTGTTTAAGTAAATAAACGTTTTTTTCTTGTTTGAGAAAAATAACATTAAAAATAACGAAAATAACATTTTCGTTTAGTGTTAAATAAAGATTTTAAAATTAGCCTTTATTATTACTAATAAATACGGAATAAAATTTTGTTTACGTGGAGGACAAAAAAATTGTATTTTTGGCATGAGAGACAGAAATAAAACTTGTTTGCCATATTTTTATTTCAAATTTTTTATTAATTAGGTTTTTTTGCTCGTAGCAAAACTGATTTTAATATTTGAAAAAATCTATTTGAATTTTGAATGTTTCGGTTAAAGTTTTGGACCAAAGATATGAATTTGTTACACCTACATATTCAATTTACTATGGATACACGGTGAATGGACAAATCTTTATTATATCGATTTCCTAGCGATCTAAATTTGCGAATATTTTCACCAACAAATTGTTCACCTCTTAAATAAATTTAATGATTCGACAAAATCTGCATATTTGATGCTCAATTAAATTTTTTTGAAGACAACCACCACAGAAGTGTGTGGTTTAGATAAGATCTTGTATTTGATAAACACATAATTGTGGCATGTTTAGGATTCTGTTTTTGTGAACACAAATTGTTTTAGGTATCAATATTTGATTTTAGATCTATTTATTTCCTTGTTGATGTTAATTTCCATCGACAAGATGGATGATTCTACATTCTGAAGGCCAATAATCATTCAACAAAATAATGTTTGCCCCATAAAAACATGATGGCTTTTTATAGGCTATCCATTACATAAACAAAAAAAATGATGACAAATTTGACAATGCCATTGTATGATAACATTTGTAATAATATGACAATGAATTGTAAGATACATTTTCAATAACATTATAATAAGATACATTATAATAAGTACATATTTGCTTCTCAAATTAAACCCAAATTATTTTTATATTTAACAATAGGTAGATATACTTTCCACTTTTGAAAAAATGTTGCGGCTTATATTTAAAAATAAATCTAAAGATTGACCGCATATTTGTGCGGATGTTGAATTTTTTTTTATAAATTGATATTTATTTTTCATAACTAGTATTATATATTTTATATGTGTCACCATATAACTAATCGCATATTCGTTATTTGAATAATTTTAGATACATCATAATCGAACGCGAATCGAACCGAATAATATGATTACTTTTGGTTACTTTTATTTTTAATACAAAATAACCGAATCCATTTTGAATACATTGGTTATTTGAAGAAAAAATCTAAATGCTTATACATCAGAACCGAATCCAACCGGACTTGAGAAGGTCCGACTCGAAACCCATCAAAAAAATTTATAATACCCTAAAGGAGCCTAATTTCAATACTCAAAACTAGATATCCGGAATATGACTTGTACCGAAGCATATATCCAAATACCCATGCATAACCAATTCTGTAAGAGATTATTTAAAAGAATAACAAATATTTCTAAACCGTTTTGAATTTTTGTCACAAAATAGAGCAATTTCATTCGGACATGTCAAATTATTATGGTTAAAATGAAAAATGTAAGACCCGATCCCGGACACTCGTCCGACTTGGACCTCACACGACCGAGCCATAGGCGACCGGTCCGGTTTGATTCATTTTAAGTTCTTATCCAGTTTAAGTTTAATGTCCAAGTAAGGTTCTAACCAGGGATTCTCTAACTGATAAATCAATACTCTGAAGCAACAAAAAGTCTTAAGTCCGCTCTGTAAGGTTTAATGTCCAAGTAAGGTTCTCCATTTGTTGAGGCATACAATAATAGATTCTGGATGTGTTAATTCTAGAAGTATCTTAAAAAAAATTATACCAGTAAAAAGGCTAGTTAATAAAATCAGGTTTTAAGATTTCTACAAATATGGATCTAAAAAATTGTAAATTTATTCATACCTAATTAATCAATATACAAATAATAAACGAGTATTTGCTTCAATTCGCTAATTTTACTCTTTAATTTATTTGCTTTCTTCAAGTTAGTTCTCGTTCGTTCATAGCAGAATGATGCTAACTATTCATTTCAAGGTTGTTCATGCATTCCCATATAATGATCACTCTCATAGCTACATGGACATGGTCGTACACTCAAATTTTCTATTCCAAAGATAGTTGAAAGCAATTATTAATATAGTTATATGTTAATTCAAGAAATGTATTAAATCTCTACGTACCAATATACTCGATTTGCTGAGGCGAATAATAATAGAGTTTGGATGTGTTAATCCTAGAATTGTCTTAAATCTCTGTGTATTAGTAATAAAAAAAGACGGATTTTGAAACTGCCATAAATCTGAGTCTAAAATATTATAAATTTATATATTCACATAATCAATATACAAACCCTAAATGTATATTTGTTTCAATTTGTTTTGCTCTTAAGTTTGTTTGATTTATTCATGTTAGTTTCATTCATAAGAAAATGATGTTATCTACTCATTTCAAGGTTGCTCAGACATTCCTGTTTAGCGGCCACTCCCATAGCTACATACATGGACATGGACGTACTCAAATTTTCTCTTCCAAGAGTGATTGAAAGCAGTTGTCAACTCGTGTTTGAACCGATGTGGTACGATTCAAAGAGTGCGAACCTCATTTCTCTCTTGTAATATGAAGGGCCGACGAGATTTCCTCAAACTATCATATAGCATCAGATGTCTCCCAAACTACGATCTCGTTCTATTTATCCCTGAATATAAAGTTTCAATCTTTGTTAAATTTTCATACTTATATCCCCACGTATATAAAGTTCGAAATCAAAGTGCCCATAGAAGATAGTTTAAATTGGCATATTGGTTTAAACCAAACTGTAAATCATTTCAAACCGTACTTAACCAAATTTAAACCCGATTAAAACCCAAAATTTTATATAAAACCAAAAAACCACCCGATTTAGAACCAGGCCCAATTAAATTATTAAACGATGACCAACTAATTTAATTGTTCTATCACAAACAAATTCATTAATATAACCAAATTTGTGTTTAAAAATTAAACAAATCCATTAAATGATTTTGTTTCTTCTTCCTCGTGCAGGGTAGATATGATTTAAGGTTTGTTTTAAACCAAATATGAGTTTAGATATGAGTTTAGTTTCTTTGAAAAACCCAAAAAACCTAGACCAAACATCATGTCACTCTTGACTTGAGACTGAAACTAAACTCATATTTGGTTGAAAAACCCATAAATCCATTTATTGTTCATCATCTCTTTTGTTTGGAGTCATAAAAAAAATCTCTTTCGTTTGGAAAGCAACCAAATATCAATTGCCATTGTAATATTTTAATTGTTATTGTGTGAAGAGTCTATAGCAGATAAAGCTTGAAACTTTTTTCAGAAACAAAACATCTTCGCCAATTAAAAAAAAGGTCTAGACTATACACGTCTATTGATCAAAAACAGAAAAAAAAAAAACAGAGATATGAATTGTTTCATTTATAAGCACTGTTCATCATATTATTTTCGTTTGGAAAGCAACCAATTCGTGTTACTTTTCATCGTCACTTTCGAATACTGTTCATTGTTGAGTCATGAATATTGTTTTAACACAAAGAAAGGGTTTTAGGGTTCTTAGTAATTTCAAATAAATTGTTTTGGCGATTTTAGTTTTGTGGGATTTACTAAAAATGTATTTTTGGGTTGGGTTTTATATCTGGTCAGGTTTTATTTTATCTAGGGTAAGATTTGGTTCTGTTTGGTTTACTATTCTGAATTTAAGATTTTTAATTAGGTTTGACAAAACCGACATATTTGGGGAAATAAAGTCACAATTTTATATTCGGAGATAAATAGAACGGAGTCATAATTTGGAAGACATATAATGCTATTTGATAGTTATTGTGGAGAAAGTTTGATTGACGAGTTATTGTGGAAGACAAAGTTTGATTGACGAGTTATTGTGGAAAAATAACTCGTCCACCCTAATAGAAATTGCAATACTTGCATGTTAACCAATAAAAGATAGAGGATGATTGGTAGCTGCTCTAGGTTCTGTAGACAGCTACAAATATTTCACAGCCATAAAAATTTGTCAATCAAACTTTGCTTTATTTTTTTAAAACCTACAGCTGAATTTCTTTTCTTTATTTATTTTTGCTGTAGACAACACTTTATCAACAGTTTAGAAACGAAACTTTAGAAAATTTTAAGAGTTCTGTGAGTTTTATAACATATAATTAATGTTTATTAATTAGATTTTCTTTTAAGAAAGCAAACCGAAAATTCTACAGCCACAATAAAATTATACAGCTTAAATTCTATAGTAAAAAAATAAAAGCTACAGACTTAACCAATCAAACCCATAAGCTCTGAGGTTGTTTTTTCCACTTGTGTCATCTTCTCTAGTGGAAATGGAAACCATAGTTGCCTATTATTACTTTTAATTATATTTACTGATTTACGGAAACTACATGTTACTCAGTATTTCTCTGTTTGATTCAGAGTTGTAGATCTTAAAATGACTGGATTTTAGTTAGAAAAATTGTTTAGAAAGAATCAAAAAAATAGAGGTGGAGTTCACGTGAGGATGCAGAAAACAATGGGGACATTCTTAGAAAAACAGGAGTAAACATTAAAAAAAAAATTCAAAAAAGAAAACATTAGAATTGTATTTATTGTAAAAAATATATTATAGAAAGGTGTAATGTAATATTGATATCTTTTCTTTTAAAAGACGAATAGAGAGAGAAAGAGAGAGAGAAAGTAGATCCGCTTTTGGTTCCGGCGGACGGCCGGCGCGTCAGCGCGCGTGCCGTCGCCGGAGACCGTAGTCCTTCCGTTTAAGTTGTCCCTTTTGCTTCTCCGTCGTCTCCTCTCTCAGATCGTCTTGTCTGAGCCCTAGTCCAGGCCATATATCGTCGTTCATCTCCGGGAGGTAACGATCTCAACGGTGGCTCTGTTTCTGGTGTTAAGGCGCGGTAGTGTGGAGAGGATGGTGTGGTGAAGTTGTCCGGTAGTTTCAGTTTCGTTTCCGGGAGACAGAGGCTCAATAAGCTCTGTCGCCGCCGGCTCTTGCTTCCGGGAGGAGGAGGCTTCCTCAGCTCCTCTTTCGCCGGCTTTGTTTCCGGGGTGCCAAGGCTTCTATAGCTCGGCGTTTTCGGCTCTAGGTGTTTTATGTCCGTCGTAGACTAGGGTTTGTGGTCCGATTTTGGGTCGGGTTTGGTTCTGAGGTTATGTGGTTCATGGCTTTGATCTTTTGGAGGAACTCTTGAATAGATCGAGAAGGCGATCCATGGAGAAGATAAAGCGGGGACAAAAAAAGGTGGTTCGGTGGAGGCTCGCGAGTGAATCGAGCTCCGGCGTTACTAGGGTGCGATGGATGGTGCCGGCGGCGCTTCAGTGAGCACTCGGTCAGGTTGAGGCGGATGGGACGCGTGTCGTCCCCGAGGAGGAAGATCTCATCACGTGTTTGGGCCTCCTTGATGCGGGTCTGTTTAAGTCGTCCGGGCCTCTATCTGTTTGGGGCGTAGGCCCTTGTAGTTGGTAGTAGTTGGCCATGTGTTGTTTGGGCCTTATGTGTTATATCGTTTGGGCTTTTGCCTTTGTAATTGCTGGGCTTGGACTCTTAATTTCTAATAATAAAATCTTGACGGAAAAAAAAAAAAAAGAAAGGTGTAATGTAATTTATAAATAGAACATCAGATATCTAGTACTGGTATCACATTAAGCGGAAAAAGGGGAAGAGAAGAAGAAATAAAAAAGAAAGTCACGTGGACCCAACATGATATGAGCCAGTGAGAGGCCTCGAACCACGTGACGTTCACACACGCTAGTGTCGAATTGTCGGTTCACGCGCTGACAGAAGAAGTCATGACAATCATACGATACTGCTTGTTCGTCCCTAAAAACAGGATAGTCCATGACCATTCCCCATCATGAGCCTCTCTTCTTCTTTTTTAATCCTATTTCGTGTTTTGCCCATTTAATAATAGTACTGCGTAATGACTAAAGCATGGCCTCCGTTAATGGGGAAAACGGCTTATTCATGCCCGAACTAGGGATTGTTGAGAAAATACATACCTCAACTTTTACTGCAAGTCAAAACATACCTACACTAATCAACAATTTAAAATTCATGCCTGAATTATGGATCGATAAAAAAATACATACCCCAACTCTTATTGCATGCCAAAACATACCTTAACTAATCAAAAATTTGAAATTTATGCCTAGTCTTTAGAAGTCAACGCCAATTTCAATCTATACTATTATTTGCGAAGTAAATTTTCGCAACGGAGCTCTCCCGTTAAAAATTAGAGTAGCTAAAATCTATGTTACCCCTAATAAATTTTTATATATATTCTATTATATAATAAAATGAATTTTATTTGCGAAGTAATTTTTCGCAACAGAGCTCTCACGTTAAAAATTAGATTGACTAAATTCTATGTTACCCTTAATGAATTTTTAAATAAAATGAATTTTATTTTAAAAATCTTATATATTTTTTAAAAATAATTATGATGATTCTTATATATTATGTTGTTATCTTAAAATAATATTTTACTATTATAAAAGTAAAAAAATTAAAAGAAGTTATTTTTTACAATATTATATTTAAAAAAAAAGATAATTCTTATATATACAAATATATCTTAAAATCACTTCTTAGAAAATATCCTTATACAAATATATTGCTCCATTAATATTTACTTAGATATTATTTTATCTTAAATTTTAACTTTCAAAATAGTAAAATATTATTTCAAGATAACAACACAATATATAAGAATTATCATATATTTTTAAGAAAATATAATATTGCAAAAATCATGTCTCTTAATTTTTTTTACTTTTACAATAGTAAACTATTATTTTAAGATAACAACACAATATATAAGAATCATCATAATTTTTTAAAAATATATAAGATTTTTAATATAATTTTTTTATTATTATATAATAGAATATATATAAAAATTCATTAAGGATAACATAAACTTTAGCCACTCTGTTTTTTAACGTGAGAGCTCCGTTGCTATAAAATTATTTCAAAAATAATAGTATAGATTGAAATTAGCGTTGACTTCTAAAGACTAGGCATAAATTTCAAATTTTTGATTAGTTAAGGTATGTTTTGGCATGCAATAAGAGTTGGGATATGTATTTTTTTATCAACCCATAGTTCAGGCATGAATTTTAAATTTTTGATTAGTGTAGGTATGTTTCGACTTGCAGTAAAAGTTGAGGTATGTATTCTCTCAGCAACCCCTAGTTCGGGCATGAATATGCCGTTTTCCCTCCGTTAATGATACAGGTTCGATCCTACACAGTTCCACGTACACTTTCGGCTTGATTGGAAACAATTTTATTGTGTTTTTTAACCAAAAAAGCTTTCATATTTTAAAAATTGAGGTTTTTTTTCTTACCAAAAAAAAAATTGAGGTTTTTTATTTTTATTATAACAGCTGAGAAAATGAATTAAAAAAAACCGAACCCATTAACCAATTTACAAAAACCGATCCAACTCTAACCCTAGTAAACGACAAACAACAGAACAAAATAGAAGATCATTTGCCAAACAAGCTCACCGGAGGCAAACTGAAGAGAGGCTATATCGGCTAAACCGCCAATTCTAGGAGCCGAGCCGAAACAGAGGAGTTGCTTTCGTTTGGAGACGAAAACCAAAGAAAAAGAGCAAAGGTGAGAAACCACCACTACCATACACTACAAGAAATATGTATATTCTTAACGCGGAAAATATGTTATAGTAGGTGTTTCATAACGAATTCATAAATGCTATGTTATCGGTAGCCATTATAGGTTCTCTATGATAACATTTTTTTAAACGGCACGAAATATGTAGATATGATAGTAATATTTGAATGTTATTATTAATTTAATTATAACACTACTTTTGTACTATGATAGGTCATTCTACAATAAATAATAATAATTCTAATTTAAAATAAAATAAAATAATTGAAATTTAAACCGGAAATTGTTTTATAATTAAAAATAAAATAAATATTATTTTATAAATTAAAATTGGTTTACAAATAAATTTCGATTTACAAAACTAAATCAGAAATTAAAAATAAAGTCAAACCACCACAATTCTAAGTCGATTTACACTAAACCAAATTAAAAAGAAAACTACACCTAAAAAAAATAAAGACTCCAACCGTGAGTTGAGTGTTGCAACCATTGCTTAGTTCTCACGAGCCATCTCTGCCACGTTTGATACTCCATTTCCATATTGCTCAACAGATTCTCGAGCTCGATGTTCTTGCTTACTGCTCTTAATATCTGTGGTTTAATGTGATCTTATCATATATGTTAGAGTATGTGGTTTAGGGTTTATGGTTAAATTTTTGAAATAGGTATATGGTTTGAGATTAAGTTTTGAAAATTTTTAAGTTTATAGTTTTATATTTAAGATTTGGTGTTCAAGTTTTAAATTAAGATTTTATGGTCTTTAAAAAGATTATGATTAAGAGTAAAGTTTAGTTTTGTGATTTAGAGCTTGACTGGTTTTCTCGCTACCACCCGCAAACGCAGCTTTTGCGGTTGGTAGCGGTTGACAGCGTTTCAAAACAATCATACAAACCGCTACAAATCGCTTCAAACCACTCCGAACTTCTTAAATTCAAAAGCTGGTTCCAGCTAGCGTTTGCGGTTGCGGGCGGTTGCGGGAGGATAATTTTTTTTTCTTTTTTTTTAAAACCATATAAATGCAAAAATAAAAATATTTAATAAATTTTTAAAATGGAATTATAAAAATACTAAAATATATCTATTATATTTTAATTAATATTATAAAATTTTAAAATAAAAATATTTTCTATAATCTTAAAAATTTTAAACTATAACTTTGAAAATATAATTTACATATTTATTATAATATTATGATTTTTGATATTTTTATAATTATATAAAATGTAAATATTGTTAATTTATTATTTAATCGCTGCTGTATTTGGTAGTTAACCAGTCATAAGTCTCCCGCAAACGCACCAATTTCTAACCGCAGAACCAGTCGTACAAAACTCTTAAAACCGCTAGAAACCGCAATCACCCACATCCGCAAACACCCGCAACCGCAACCGCAACCGCTGCGTTTGAACCAGTCAGGCCCTTAATGTTTGGATGTTGGAATATGAGGTGTAGGGTTAAAGTTTAGTATTGAAGACTATATATAAGATTTGTAGTTAAGTTTTTAATAATTTAGTTTTGAAGTTTCTATTTAGAGTATTGAATGTATAGTTTATGTTTGAAGTTAGAATTTAGGATATAGAGTTTCATTAAAGATTAAAAATTTGTGTTTTTTTTTGTCATCAGCTAAAACAGACTCAAACAGATTCTGTAGACACCATGTTGGATGCTCTGTATCCATGTGAACGACAAAAGATGTCTGTCTCCTATCACTGCGTGCGAGGCTGTCCTGCTTAATATTTTGTGTCTTTGGTACATGAATGATCTCTAAGCTTATAAAATTTTCCTTGAGAATCTTGATGTCTTCTAAATAACTTGCAAAAACTGGCAATTCTTTTGGTTCCGAAACCATCTTCACCATTAAAGATTTGTGTTTAGAAAATTAAATTTTAAGATTAAGAAGATTCAAAATTATAATATGAAAAAACTATAGTTTTAGGGGTTGTCTGTAGAGGTTAGGGTTTTATACCATGTTTAGGGTTTAGGGGTTCAAATAGTTTTTTTAGCATTAGAAAAATGCTATTATATGTCTTTGATAGCATTACTGAAACCGTTTAAATAATATTTTTGGCACTTAAGTATAATTTCTCTATAAGTATTGGCGGAATCAGTGACTTGATTTTCTCCTTCACTTAATTTTTAAAATAGCATTAATTAAATGATATTTAGGTTTTACTCTATCATAGCGTTTATCTAACGCTATTATATAATACTAAATTTTTTAAATCATCTACAATAGTAGTTCAGTAAAACGTGCTATAACAATTTTCTATCAATTTAATTTTTTTTGTAGTGATAAACTAATGGCAGATCCAGCAGAGATTTTAAGAGAGTTCGATATATTATTTAATATGAAAAATAAATACGAAAAACGATTAAGAAGGGATCAAAGTGAGTATGGTTCAATATATTGAAATTACATTCTAAACTACTTACATATTTCTAAGGCCCTAGTAATGTATACAAATAAATGTTATGTGACATATATGGGATGTCAGGTGATACCCCTCATTTATTAGTAGATCAGTCATTGCTACAAATGGAGATGAGAGAACCATTGAATCCAAAGAATAAAGAAGAAAAAGGAGAAGCTTAAGAGAAGGAGGAGCCAAAAGGAAATAAGATCGGTATCGCTGGTTCGGAGCACATGATTGGATGGGACAAAATCACACCCATTTACTGACTCGTCTCCATAGCCACTGAGATCCCTAACCATATTTTTGAAACTGTTCTCAAAGCGAACCGCAAACTTAAGAAGAGAGCCCAATGGTTCCGATCTATAGCTAAACCCCACCCATATGTCGCTCCTCTTCACCGATAGACCTTCGTTGCCATGCCGTTAGACTGGAAACCCTATACCGCATTGAATATGTATAAAAAATTGAAGAAGGCTTAGGGGGTTCTAGTTCAAATATGCCCCACAGATTTCAAAGGAGAAGTCGAAACCATTGCACCACCGCAAACCACCGTGCGTCACACAGCCGTTCCAGATCCAAAATACCACTGCTATCGGAAAATTGAGAAGGTCGTCAATGAAACACATGATGAAAAGAAAAACAAGTAAAAGAAACGTTTTCTTGACACCAGAGAAAATTTGTGTCGGAGAGGTGAATGACGACAAAAAGATGTCTGCAATTTATAGTATTGGTATGAACGTTTTTATTTTTATTTCTATGTTCGAAATTAGAATTGATTTATTTTTGTTCAAACTCGGCAGTTGAAATAGTGGTAAGAAAGCACGAAAATAGTCAGCAGTTCGGAAAACACTCTTAAAGTGCACATTGTTGAAAAACAGTGTCGGTTTTATTTACTCTTAGAGTGTAAATAATCTACAACCATATGTAAGTTAAACACATCACTGCTTAACAAATAAATATTTTTGTATAAAATCTCAAATTCTATACTTTGACTGTTATAAACAAGAATTTTCGAAATAAAACCTTGTTTTATCTTTATCTTTTAAATAAATTTTAAAACAAATTTCATTCGTAATTGACTAACAAATAAATTTGGTAAAATTGGAATATAGATTCTGCTCACAAAACGGTAGTTATATGTTTAGATAACTCATTTTTATAGATGTATACTCCCTTCGTTTTATTAAGTGTCACTTGATATTTTTTACGGAAATTAAGAAAATTGTGTAATAGACTAATATATCTCTATTTAATAGTATTTGATTAATTAAATGAGATTCATTTAAATAAAAATCTATTTTTATTCAAAAAGGTAAAAAGTAGAGTTAATGTATAAATTTATATTAAAATTATAGAATGACATTTATTTTGAAACAAAATAAAAAAAACTTAAAGTGACACTTATTATAAAACATATGGAGTATTTATTATTCTTCAAATATTGTGACGCGTCTGCTCAAATATTTTTATTTTAGAAGTAATATGGTAAAAAAATGTTTCCAAAAAATATATTGTAAGTTCTTTTTTTGTATATACTCCAGTAATTATTTTGTTCTATTGATTTTGTATTGCCAATCGGATCCACCTGCTAAGTTTTGTCCAGTGCGTAATTTACTCTCGTCCTTATATCACAACACGACATGTGACTCGAAGTTCGAGTTTGAGATGTCGGCTATGGTCGTGGGCTCTAAGCTAGGCGGCTGGGAATCATAGGGTGAACTTATGGATCATCATCTCCACAATTTTTGTATGTAACCTGGTCCCCTTTTCTCGATAGTGTTTTAAGTTACATTATTACACATTTACACCTATGAGTAGGTGGTGCGATATTTTCTGCGGGTATTTCACTGTACTTAATGGTTCAATTATTGCGTTCATCTTGACCAATCTTGTTGTCGGTCGATATTTTTTCTTTCTTCAATATTTTTCGTATTTGTGTGACACATTTTTTTGCTTGCCAAGTGTCATGTTGATATAAATAATTGTCAAGCCTAATTAAGAAACTTTTATGATATTACAGAAACCACGATTCATATGAAACATATGAGTGTCTCTTAGTTATGGCCTATGGGAAACGCTTATCACTATCATGTCAGTATGTCACTATGTTGATCTTACAAACCGATTGAAATTTTATCATATAGCATATATCAATACGTCCCTGTTAATGACCTTGTCATAAAATTAAAATAAATAAACTCCAAATTAGCTAGCTTTGAATCAACTGATACTAGTTTTTTTACTGTAGATGTGAAAGCTAGTAATTGCTGAATAAAATGAAAACAACTTTCTATGAAACTAAAGGAGAGTATGTTTCTAGAATTGTAATGCACATATATATATTAAAGTTCAATATATACGTGTGTGTGTATCTGGTTGTTCAATACAAACATGGAAATAAGTATAAAAGATTTGATAAAAATTTAGTAAAAAAAAAAGATTTGATAAAAGGGGTTTTTGCCAAAACTAACCCACAACTTGATTTTAATCCCAAACCTATACCCAAACTTGAATCAAATGCAAAACTAACCTAAAAGCCTAGTGAAATTACAGCTCAGCCCCTTGTGACCAAACAAAAAAACAGAAGCCATTTTTACGAATATAGCCCCATTAAATCGTCTGAGTCGTCTGAGATGTTGGAAGTCGTCTGGACGACTGAAGTGTAAGTCGTCTGGTACCAGTTTATTTTAAAAATAATTTATAAATCTTGTAAAAAAATATTTTGATGCGTAAAAAATAAAAATCAAGTAATTATAAACAGTTTTAACTAATATAAATTAAGATATGATAAAATTGATTTGTTTTGAAGATAGATGAGTGAAAGTAGTGAATCATGAAATACTTTGGTTTAGGAGTTTGGCAAACATATGTTGTAGTATTGTATGTATTGTTAGGGTTAGATTTTGGAAAACTAAAATATTTTTTTCAAAAATTAGTTTTCACCTATATGTGTTTATTTTTGTGTATAGTAAACACTTTTCAAGTTTGATTTGGTTTTATGAAGTGTTTAATTAGATAATTAAGTTTAGGGGTTATGTTTAGGGTGTGGACGACTTATATTTCAGTCGTCTGTTGAATAATTTACCCGGACGACGTATATTTCAGTCGTCCAGACGACTTACTTGTAAGTCGTCTGGGAAGTCTTCTATTTTAGTTTCCCGCTAAAAATATTTAATTTCCCGCTAAAAATATTAAACTCTTCTGGACGACTTACATGTAAGTCGTCTGTTTTAATTTCTTCACCAGACGACTGAAATGTAAGTCGTCCAGGAAGTCGTCTGAGTCAAAAATATTTAATCTAATTGGATTTTTTGTCTCCCTATAAAAAGAAAAATTTACACATTCTCTCTCCTCCTCTCAAATGGCTGCAACAAAAATGTAATGTTCATCATTCTAAAACTCTCCAACCTCTCTCTAATTTCTTTGACTTCAAAACACCAAACTTTATATGAATTTTTCAGTTTTGTCTCATGTATTTCTTACTAATCTATCTCTTTTGCAGGTTTTTAATCAAATGGTACTCATCTTCCACTAATTTAGAGGTAGATCTATTAATTTTAGATATGTATTTTTGTGTGTTCTATAAATGTAGATTTATCTAATCTTCCACTCATTTTCTCTATTTTTAAGTCATTTGAACGTTTTTGGATATGCAGGTTTTTCAGATCTGGATTTGATGTGCAGGTTTTTCAGATCTGGAAGACTTCTGGGACGACTTACCTGTTAGTCGTCTGGAAGTCGTCTGGACTTCTTGGAAGTCTTCTGACAAAGTCGTCTGGACTTCCAGGAAGTCGTCTGGACTTCCAGGAAGTCGTCTGGACTTCTAGGAAGTCGTCTGGATTTTTCTGAGCGTTTTGGTAAGTTCTTATGTCTGATTTTTCTTCATTTGGTAACTTCTTGTTGTATAAAGTTCTTACTTTTTTCCCAAACTAAAACTCTCCAAACCCACTCTAATCTCTTTGACTTGAAAACACCAAACTTTATATGAATTTTTCAATTTTGTCTCATGTCTTTGTTACTAATCTATTTTTTTTTTGCACGTTTTTAATTAGATGGTACTCATCTTCCATTAATTTAAAGGTAGATCTTTTATTTTTAGATATGTATTTTTGTGTGTTCTGTAAAGGTAGATTTATCTAATCTTCCATTCATTTTTTCTGTTTTTAAGCCATTTGAACGTTTTTGAATATGCAGGTTTTCCAGATCTGGATTTAATATGCAGGTTTTTCAGATCTGGAAGACTTCTGGGACGACTTACTTGTTAGTCGTCTGGAAGTCGTCTGGAAGTCGTCTGGAAGTCGTCTGGAAGTCGTCTGGAAGTCGTCTGGACTTCCTAAAAGTCGTCTGGACTTCCTGCAAAGTCGTCTGGAAGTCGTCTGAACTTCCTAAAAGTCTTCTGGCAAAGTCGTCTGAACTTCCTGGAAGTCGTCTGGACTTCTTAGAAGTCGTCTGGACTTCTTAAAAGTTGTCTGGTCTTGTCTACTCAAGTGGAATCCAAGCTTGTCTTTGTAGATGAATGATCTATAATAGTTTTGTTTGTGGTCTGTTTTGTGAATTGCATGTATACTTTTTTAGTTGTGAATTTTTTGTAAAATCAGTAATAATGTTTTCCAAGATGTATTAAATGTGCTAACAATGTGTTTACACATTTACAAATCAATGAAATAATAGACTTCAGTAGCCTTTTTCTTATCTTTGGATCTCTCATATGCAATAATAAACTCCAATGGCCTTTTTCTCATCTTAATAAACAAGAATGTTGGTAAGAGATGAAAACAAATAATAGTAACTAGTCAAAGCATATCATATTTTTTATAAGTTTGCATTGAAAAACTTAGTCAAATTTAGTAAAACTAAGGGAGAGAACATATTTTGTAAATATGAGTTTTACATATCTTGAAGTTACTTATCACTCTTAAAAATACAAGTTATTCAAAAACTAACGTAGAAGACTTAAAAACTAGTGGAGAAGACGCGGACGACTTCAATCTAAGTTGTCTAGACGACTAAACTATATGTCGTCTGGTCAACGCAGAGGTTATTTTTGCAATTGACTTTCAAATCTGTTATTTCGGACGACTGAAAGTTAAGTCGTCTACTATTGTTTGGTTAAAAAAAAATCCAAAAAAGCTAGACGACTTACATTTCAGTCGTCAGAGGTTAGTTTTGCATTTGACTGGATTATTTCAGAAGTTTGACTTTTTGGACGACTTACATTTCAGTCGTCTAGTGAAAATTAAAATAATAATATTTTTTTAAAAGTAGACGACTTACAGTTAAGTCGTCATAGGTTAGTTTTGCAATTGAAAAAAAAAACTTCAAGATTTAATTATATACAGACGACTTATAATTCAGTCGTCCACGAGACGACTGAAATGTAAGTCGTCCAGGATTTACGAGGTTTGACCAGAATCTCGGAAAAAAGTCCTGGACGACTTACAATTAAGTCGTCTGGTGGACGACTGAATTATAAGTCGTCTGTGTATAATTAAATCTTGAAGTTTTTTTTTTCAATTGCAAAACTAACCTATGACTACTTAATTGTAAGTCGTTTACTTTAAAAAAAAATATTATTATTTTAATTTTCGCCAGACGACTGAAATGTATGTCGTCTGGGAAAGTCAAACTTCTGAAATTATCCAGTCAAATGCAAAACTAACCTATGACGACTGAAATATAAGTCGTCTAGGTTCTTTGGAATTTTTTTTGAAACCAAACAATAGTAGACGACTTAACTTTCAGTCATCTCAGGTTACAGATTTCAAAGTCAATTGCAAAAATAACCTCTGCGTTGACCAGACGACTTCCAGGTAAGTCATCTACAGCCAGACGACTGAAAGGTAAGTCGTCTACAGCGAGACGACTTCCCAAGTAAGTCGTCTGACGAACAGATCTGGAAAAAAACTCGATGTCATACCTTAAATTGGTGAGATAAGTTCCTTAGCATACATACGGCTTCTCCAAGCACACAGAATCACAAACGAAAGTCACCCACCCATAATCGTTAGCTTCTATGACTTTATGAACCATAAAAATTTTAGAATCAAAATCTTGGGTTTTTTTAGCTTATTGTGGAGAGAAATTGAGAGATATGTTGTGTTTAGTTCACAAGAATGGAAAAAGTAGAAGGGTAAATCGATTTTGGGAGCATTAAGAGCTTCAAATTGGTTGTTCATGGTGGTTGTGGTATTGATGACAATGGCAATCTTGTAATTACTTGAAGATGATGAGGGTGAGAGAGTAAAAATGTCATTTTCGAAAAAAAAAAAAAAAAAAAATTGATGGCATTTTCGTAAATTATATGAACTTGTGGGGTGAATAGGGCAAAACCAATTTTCAAAAAAAAAGGAGGTTAGTTTTGTGTTTGACTTTAAGTTGTAGGTCAATTTTGCAAAAATTCCATGATAAAATTGATTGAATTTTTATGGGAGATGAGATACTTCCATTATTTCTGAAGTGAGATATTTCCATTCTTAATAGAAAACGAAACAAAACATCAAACAAAATAAAATTTAGAAACTGTAACATGCAAAAACTTGATAGAATGAACGCAAGTGAGATAAAAAAAAATTAATGAAAAAAAGAAAATCGATGAGTTTTTTATTTCATTCACGTTAAATGATATTCCCTCTAGTTTCACAAAGATATACTTAAAAAATGTCTCATAAAAATAGACTTTTTATATTTTCTATGAAAAAGTTATGATCTTCCAAAAAATTAATTGACTTAATTGAATTACTATTGGTTAAAAAATATTGAAAATTAAAAATTACAGAAAATGATATATTTATTATAGTAATTTAATGTGTTTTCTTAATATATGTAAAAACATTAAAAAATATATCTTTGTGAAACAGAAGGAGTATAATTTGGTTAAAGAATTAATGAAATTACTCATTCTAAAGCATTTCATTCAGAAAAATAGATAATTCAGTTGCAACCAAGTATTGAAAACTAAACTTTGGGGCATAAATTTTCGAGATTTTAATACTTTGGGAACATAAATGGGGATGAGAAACCAATAGTATTAAGGGTATCTCCAACTCCTCTCTATTTTCTATTATAAAATAGAGTTTCAAATAAAAATGTTCCAATAGTACTCTATTTTTCATTCTATAGTAGAGTAAAAAAGAGTTTACTCTATATATATAGTAACTTGTTTTTTTGTTAGTTTTCATCACTATATTTTCTACTCTAAAATAAAGTACCATTAGAGTATATCACAACTATATTATAGTGTTATTCTATTTTAGAGTGAAAAATATGGTAAACGATTCAAAGGCATCTCTAACCTAATTTTATATTTTACTTTAAAATTGAAAAAAAGTGGAAAATAGAATAATGAAAAAAAAAATAATAACATTACTCTGTAAACGAAATAATATTTTTATTTTTTGTTTTACACTCTATTTTCTATTTTATTTTCTCAATTTTGAAATAAAATATGGAGTAAAGTTGCGGATATTCTAGTTGCCCTCTAGTATTAATCATGTTGTTTGGATATAGGTGGTCCATTGTCAATATACAACGTGGCATATTATCACTGGCAAGTATTTAATCATTAATTGTGTACATGCCTCCTTCAACTAATTGACAAGTCAACATCCCACGTGCGAATCGTGCGGCCCTTGCTACTCTCCATCTTTACACCGTACGAGGCTCGTGTGTCCACAACTATATCCCGCGTGACATACACGTGAACTCTACCCCCTCTGTTTTTTTTTTCTTTTTGGTGTTATATTACTTTTCTTTTTGATAATCTAAGTAATCCGAACATCCTGAAGAAAACCCGACTAGCACCTAAGTACACTTCAGCAGAATGTATTCTAGAAGGCTGCCTTTTTCACCCCAATTTAATCGACGATAACCAGCAAAATTTGAATCCGGGTTCGTATTGGAGCCAAAGCTCCCTCAAAACCATTAGACCATATTACTTTCTCCATCATAATAATTTGTATAATAATTTGTGTTAAAAAGTACTGTTATTTTAACATTTTTACTATACAAAAATGTTACTTAAATTTTTAATAAAGTTTATATATATATTTAAATTTCAATAATAATTCTAAATTATATTAATTTCATAAATAATTTTATTTATCTCAAAAAATATTAATTAAATAATTATAATTAGTAAAAATAAGATGAAAATAGTTAGAAATACATTAAGTTAGACAAAATTACAACATATTTCAAAAATATACTTAATCAAAAAATATTTAAATATTTGAGTCTAAGATTTAATGGTTATTATTTAGAATTTAATATTTAAGGGCGGAGTTAGGTTTCTAAACTTCTATAAATATTTTTAAAAAATTATAAATAATTTATGAGGGTTAATTTTTTTTATATAATAAATTTAAGATATTTATAAAAATGATATATCATTTTAAAATAAATTTGGAAAGTAATATCAAATTTAAATTAAAGTTAGAATTCCTCATATTTTATATATTTCACTATTGTATTTTTTAAATACGTGTGATTTTGTTGTCACGGATTGCTGTCTTGGGATTTCTAGTCTAAAACCACATGCATGTCCAAATACAGTAATATATATTAAAAAAATCCAAATGTACAGATGTTGTTGTATATGTAAGTAACATACATATCAGTTTAACCTATATATATACTTTTTTTTTGTTCATGTAAAATACTAAATTATATATTTTTAGAGAATAATATATTTGTGCAGATATTGAATAGGGGGATATTCAATTCATCTTTGCTATGGGACAACGGATCGAGATCCCACGAAAGTGAACTTAATTATTATTACTATTTTGAGAACTGAGTGAATTCAATTATACAGCCATTAGATAAATAGGATCAGTGGAGAATCTATAATGATTTTCTAGTGGGTGCAAAAAATGAATAATGAACAAGGGGGTGCACAACAACATTAAACCACTTCTTCTAGCTGATTTGTATGAAATTTTACATGAAAAATTGTTAATATTAATAATATTATGGAGGCATGAGCTATCATGTTCAGTGCCTTGGTTTTGCTCTTATTCATAATGAAAATATATAATCAGAAACTATGAACAGTAGCTTTTTCTATATTTTTTTATTTATATGTGTGATATAGGAGAAAAATATTTGAAAAATTAGCTTAACCTTTTTTTAAATATAAAATTATAATAGGTGGTTAGTAAAATTATTAGTTACAAATGTATTTATTTATAGCATTATAACTTAAAAACTTGTTATACATATTCTAGGTTTAATAAATTGTTTCTGTCGACAAAATGTTTTTTAAAAGGAATCAAATTTAGTAGAAGTATTATTTATTTGCAATCGCCATAATAAATAAGTAGGTTTTTTGTGTTCAAAAAAAAAAAGAAAAAATGTAGGTTTTAATTTGAAGAAGGATAGAACGGTACGAAACAATCAAAAAACATTTTCCATGAAGCTAGTCAATTAAAGGGAAACAACAAGAGAGTGAAAGTGGGTCCCATAGAATGACCAAAGAGGCATGAAAGACATGTGAAGTTCACGTGAAGTGGACCCTACGTGGGATCATTAATTCGGGATTAGGAAAGCAGATGTAATTGACAAGTTTATCCTTCAACGTAGTGTCTCTCAGTTATGGCGTTGGCACCATCAGTACCTTTGTCCGATTTGACATCCGGTTTTGGGTGTCTTCATTCTCTAATCATGACTCCTCCCCCAATTATTTGAACTACACTGATAAGTAAATAACGACGACAAAGAAATAAAAAGAGAGTGTTTGACAAAAAAATAAAAAAAATAAAAAGAGAGTAAATAACAAAAAAATTGCAACTTTTTTATATGTCAACTCATTTGGCTGTCTATCGTTGTAGCTGTCGTTTCTCTTCGTGTAACTTATATTCACTGTTTTTTTGAACTGAAAACCTTTTTTTTTTTTGATCAAAGAACTGAAAACTTATCTTCACTGTTTTACATAAATATTTTGCTTGTTAAAAAAAGATATATAGTTTGCTTAGAATTATTATTTTTTGGCCGATACTAAGAATTTTCTTTTTTTGCTGCTTAGAAGTTTTTGCTGATTTAATTTATCGTATGTGTTCACAACCATAAAAACTTAGATTTCATATATGCAGGACCGTCTCAAATTATATCAAAACCATGTTAAAAAATATTAACTATATAAGTAACATTACTCTATAGAGTAAACCATTAAAGCAAATCCAACTATTTTATAGTGAAATATAAAAATATTTTCAGTTCAAAAAAAAAATATTAACTATATATTCAATAGCTTTACCTATATATATTTGGGGCTTCTCCTCGAATTATAAACTATAAATTTAATAATACATTTTTAGAAATTTAGATCAAAGTTATGTATTTATTTTAGAAAATTTCTTTATATTTTTTTTTTAGGCTCAGGCTTTGTTCGACTGCTCCACTAATACATGCTATTAGACGACCATTATACTATTAGACGGCCATGCATGCATATTATCCAATGGCATGTGTTTTGACATGATAGTGTAATATTTGAGATTAAATAATACCATAAAATGTGGGTTTTAACCTAGAAAATTACGGATTCAGGTCCAACACTATGATATTCTAAAAATAATAATCTAGCAGAACATGCAAACTTATAATTATAAAACTTTGACAAAAGAAAATGTTCTACATAATATCATCTTTTCTGTTAAAACACACAAAAGACGACTTTTTCTATGGTTTTGGTACTCTTTTTTAGCAAATTTTGATTATACATTTGGTTATCTAACAAATTAGCAGGTGTTTATAAATTACAACATATATGTAAAATTAACGAACGCATGTGTATTTCAAGCTCTAGAGTACGTTTGTGTATTTTACTTGTACTTGATATCTTAACCCAAACCTGACCAAAAAATTTTCAACCGAAACCGAACCGAAATATAAAAATATCCGAATGAAAATTGAGTTAAAAAAATTTGGATATCCAAAATCGATAGTTTATATCCGATATCTGAATGATTACCCAAAATACCCGAACATAGATATAGATAAACCTAAACTTACATCTCCCATTTCCCATTTTTCTCTTCGTCTTCTTTTCTGTGACATTGAAAAAGCAATTGTACATAGTTGAGTTCTCATTTTTTCCATCTTCTTTATAAAAGTTCAATACATACAGAAACTCATATTTATGGCTGGTTACAAATAGGAATCCCATGATTTAAGTTTTTTGCTCCAAGACTGGATTTTCAAAACAATCAAGAGATTTATGCGCAATGCTACTTAACATCATCTTTGTTAAGCCTAAGGTATCAATAAACTCTGAATTTGTGCTTCATGTGCTTAGACGTTCACACTTGTGGATTTACTGTTCTATGGAATTACAGAAACGATGAAAATGATGAATCATAGAAGTTTTTATAAAAATTTGTTAAGTATTCGGTTATTTCGATATATTCGAAATATCTGAATCCAAACTAAAAATATTCGAAACCGATCTGATATGTAAAATAAAATACACAATCTATATATTTTTACTGAAATACCCAAAAATTCGAAATATCCGATTCAAACTTGAACGGAATCTGCACACCCAGACCTACTCTAGAGTTTACACTTTTATCTCTAAAATTTCGCTCAAAAATATCAATACTATTAAAACAGAAGCAATTTTTATCTACTTACAAATAGTCTAGGTTGGACCATTATATTTAATTATATTTCCTATTATTTCTATTCATATCTAATTTAATTATTAAATATACATCATACCTAAAATTAAGGAACTAACTAACTAATCTGTTATTTTTTAAACTAATGAATTTAATTTATATTAATTCGAAATTTAAATAACTAATCAATTATATTTTAGTTATTAATGTAATAAATACTTATATATATATATATCTATTTATTTGTATATATACAACTATATATTAATCCAAATGCAAAAAAAAAAAAATTGTTCAAAACCTTCACCAAATACATAAAAAATATAATTTTTATAGTTAGAGTATTAAATAAATATATATATATATATATATATATTTATATATGATAAAATAAATATTAATAGTAATTATACGATGAAACATGTTACTGTTGATAGGTTTATGAATATATTTTTTACGGGTTACTCAAAGAGACATGGAACATATATATCTAATATAAACTAATTGAACAAATATGTTAACACAAATATATCATAAAACATTACATTAACATGAATCGATGCCAGAGAGTAAGGGTTAGTATTATAATTATTTAAAAATATAATTATATATATAAATTATAAAAATTAAGAATTAAATATAATAAAATATATATATCAAAATAAAATAATAAATATTTACATTTCTATTGCGAATAATGAAATTAACTTTTAAATTTAAAATAAGCCATAGACAAAACATCAAAAAGTATCTAATAACTTGTGAATAACAAAAGTAAAATAACTAAATAAATAAACAATTTTTTTTTCCAAACGTAAATCATTAATTTGTAATAGACATATACATATTATTGATGCTCAAATCTATTTCATTTTTAGTATGCATCCTCTCAAATATTGATCCATTAACAAGATTAAATTTTAGTTGGACTAAAATTGTATTTAAATTGGAATATCACTTTCATAATATATTCACTATTCATCTGATTCATGAATATATATTACAATACTCTAAATATAATAATAAATCAAACCGAATTACATATTGGGTCATCTACCAGCTCAACCGATAACCAGA
The DNA here is from genome assembly GCF_000309985.2 of Brassica rapa. NCBI lineage: Eukaryota > Viridiplantae > Streptophyta > Magnoliopsida > Brassicales > Brassicaceae > Brassica > Brassica rapa. Next base: position 10,549,967 of record NC_024795.2, read on the forward strand.
TCTCGGGTTTTAGCGGTTGTTACGGGTTTTATAGAATTTTTAAATAACAGTTTTTTTTTTTGAAAACTAAAATGGATTACATATGAGCCACCGAATTTGCCAATTTTAATGCGGATCGGGTCGGATTTCAAAACATTGAATATAATGTTCTATTTGTAATATCTAAGTGTAGATACAATTAAAATACAAATTTATATCAAATAAATTTGGAATGTTTCGAAAATAATTCCGCGTTTTGAAAGTGCGGATCAAAATCTAGTACTTATATTAAAAATATTGCGAAGCGTAGAAATTAAGTGCGTGGTTACCTTTTCTGGTTCGTAAAGAGACCGGTGAAAACTGGCAGTTACGAGGACATTTTTCTCAAAAATTAAAACTTACGAGGACATCGACATATCTTTATGATCAAATACCAATGTAATAAATGCAAATAAATGACACCGTTTTGTAATATAAAAAAAAATGACACCGTTTTGTATTTCGATTAAATTAGAGATCTCATATGACTTTCACGGGATTAAATTTCCGATTGCATATGACATCACGACTTGCCCTTGGAAAATAGATATATTGACTAGTTTTTTTTCTTTTTTCTTGACTAGGTGATTTATAAAATACAATACTACGTGATACCGTGATTTCTCGACTCATTGTTTCTTAACGCATACATTTAACCGATACTACAAGATGTGCAAATGATTTTTGTGTGTAAATTTTAAATGTGATGCTCATGCTCCATCAGGGGCGGATCCAAGATGGTTTTTAGCATGGGACACTTAACCATTTCAATAACTAAAAGCTTGATATAAGTATACTTAATTAAATTTAACACTAGATGTCAATGAACAAAAAAATTAGGGTGAGGCACATGCCACACCCTCTAATACAGTGGGACCGCCCCTGTGCTCCATCTTTAAGATGGTAAATTTGTAGATTCGATAATTACAACATAGAGTAACCTTTCTGTTTCAAAATACGAGATAAAAATTTCTGCTTTGACATTTTCGAATATAGAATAAAGACAAAACCTCTAAATTAAAGGGGACTAAATCACCACGGAAGTTCTTTACAAGGAAATATATATAGCAACGCATCAAATATACATTTGATAACACTTTTGCACAAGTATTTCAAAGAGTTTAAGATGGGTTCTGATGTACTAATAGTATAATATCATAATAATAATAAAAATAAACATGGGCAAACCACGAAGGGATCGATAAAGAAAGAACATTAATGTGAAAAAAGGACAGGAAGGGGTCGAAAACTAAAAGCAAGTTGGTTCGAGCGTCACCACCTTCACGTGGAAGGGACGTGGAGCTCGAAGTTCTACACTCGATTCCGAATCATAAGACAGCGAAGCACACGTGTGTCCTCCTCGTTTTGCCCCATAACGCTTCATCTCCTCAACTGTCAGATAATAAATCGCCCTAAATTCGATGACTTCCCATATACTCGTAGCACTTCCAGCTACAAGTCGCAAACACACACTTTGACTTAAGACTTAAGACACATATTAATTGTACGATATTATGAACGATGTACCATACGTATTTCCAAAAGAAATGCTGAACTTGGTGTTATAACAGCAAGCACTAACGTCATGCAAAAATCAATGATAATTGATTCATCACCGATAGACAAAATGACAATGTCTATAGTCCTAAAATATAAATTGTCAAATATATATGTAACGAAGATCTTATATAAGAATGTCAATTATATGGTCACTTTTATCCACAAAACTTTTATTTTTACGTTCACTTTATAGATAGCATGTAATAAAAATAAAAATACTCACCGAGACAACCAGTCATAGCCGTCTGATGAAAGTTGGAGGAACCAACATCGTGCACTGCTGACAAAATCCCTCGCACATGCGGCTACGTGCATTTCCAAAAATAATCAAAGTGGCTCGGAAATGGGTTCGGTTCGGGGTGTGGTCCCACGTGTCTTTACCATGTGACCGTCTGAGCTGGCACATGCGATTAACCGCTAAATCAAAACGGCAATAATCATTTGTTTCATTAGATCGATGATCACTAGTTATTAATCTATTGCTTAAAAGCTGTGCCACACGTGCAACCTCGTCATGGATACTCAGATGATCTCTATGCTTTATTTTATTCACGCCTTTATATGCTTGATTTACATATATACCCTTGGCTTGGAATCATATAGTATCATTATTGTTTTTTTTCTTCTTTCAGAAGTGAGTTATTTGCAAATGTAATAAGCATGTTTATAGCTTGGTTGGTGGGATATATATATAATTTTAAAACTAAACGTGTCTTTTATCATTACTAGTATAATTTATACTATATTAAAATAAAATGGAAATACATTTAATATCATAATGACTATTGACTGATTTTAAATAGTTATAATTATCAAGGAAATAAATAAATTATAACATTTTTCTTGATTAGTGTGTAGAATACTAAAATCACACTTGTTGTGAAAATAGAGAGATAATAAGGTTGTGCGACCAAATCAATAATGAGTCGAGATTTTGCAATCAAATATCGGACATACTGATCTCTACATATCACACTATTAAGGAAGCTAAATCACACTATAAATTTATGTTGCCAAGGTGTCTGTTGCTTAAAATGATGAAAGTTGTTCTCCCACAAACTTATATTCTATCTGCCCATCAACCATATACAATCATTCTTTTCTCGAACTTGTCCTCTTTAATCTTTATATCATTGACCGCTGAAAACATTCTTGAGCTTGAACTTGCACCGGCCCAATATCTTCTCTAACCCTTTGTCTTGCGTCTGGTCCAACAGAGACCCATTCAAATGTGTTAACTAAAGTTAAGTCTAAAAACAATCCTCTTTGCATTTTTTCAATTTCGTATGCTTACTGTTAAACACACACACACACAAAAACACATTTGATCGTTTGATCTAAACATATGAGGAAAACGCCGATAAATAAAAAAATACTAAAAAACGTGGATCTTGATGAGACTCTAATTTTGATGGGCCCAAAGCCAGTAAATAAAATACTCAGGTCAGAAATAAAGAAAAAAAGCTGAAACGGTAGTGTATGGTACTTTATGTACATGTTTTGACAAGTACGGATTAGATTTAGAAAAACATGCAACCGAAGATCAGGAGAGTGAGTTTCAACAAAAGAAGTAATGTCAACGGTTCTTCAGCTTCCGATACCGACCTTTCTTGGCCGGAAAAGCTCTCTACTTCCCGATTGATTCGTCAGATTCTCTTCTTTTTCTTCTTCTTGTATCATACACCTAACATTAAATGCTTCTTTGTATTGACTATATAAAATGCTTCTAATTTGAGTTTGGAGCAAACATTATATGTGTGAGCTTTGATGATTATTTTCAATTCTTAGGCTTGTTTGAATCATGGATTCTTCTATCTCACGAATCATGGCGTTCCCGAGGAGTTGATGAAAAGAGTGTTCAAGGAGAGCAAGAACTTGTTCTCTTTTCCTCTTGATGAGAAGATGGTGATGGTTCGACGTGGTTTTAGAGGTTACTCACCTTTGTACGACGAGAAAGGTTCTTATTATTATAGCTCATGACAATTGTTCGATCACTCCAATGAACACGTGAGTAATTCCAGCTTCTCGTAACAGGTGATTCTAAGGAGATATTCACTTTTGGATCTTCAGAGGGAGTTTTAGGTCAACATTACCCTAATAAATGGCTTTCTGAAGGTAAAAAAAAGTTTGTTGTATAATCATAATTTCTTATTTTGTTTATGTTTATTTGATCTATTTTATGGATTTTATTATTAGACCTTTTGCCGCTATGGAGGCCAACCATGGAACGCTACTATAAAAGTGTTGTATAAGTACCAGGAAATGCTTATTGACAATATTTTTAAACCTTCTACAACTAGCTATTCAATTTTGTTGTTTGGTTCTCGTATAATATTGAATTATTTTTATTTCTATTTTATTAAGTTTTTTAATTGCTCATTAGGGATGTTGGCAAGAAATTGCTTGGCCTAGTGGCCTTAGCGTTGGATTTGGAAGAGAACTTCTTTGAAAGATTGGGAGCCTTCAATGATCAAGCAGCAGTTGTTCGCCTCTTACTTTATTCAGGTCTTTAATCACCAAAAATCTTTTGTAGCATGTTTAGGGATAATATTTTCAGTTACAAATGAGTCACTGATTGTGAGATTGGTTTGAGAGTCTTACTTTTTTGTTGCATCACAGGAGAGTTGAATTCATCTGAAGAAGAAGAAGAAGAAGAAACATGTGGGGCCTCTGCTCATTCAGATTTTAGAATGCTAACTCTTCTTGCAACAGATATGGAGTTCCAGGGCTTCAAGTATTAATTAGCATTCATCTCTCATACTTTGCTTATCAAGAAAGACAATTTCCACTTCATTGTTTCTAACAAATGTTTACATACTAAAAAGGTTTGTAGGGATAAAGATAAAGAACCAAATGTTTGAGAAGATGTCCCTGGAATTAAAGGTTATACTAACACTTTGACTGACACTGTATTGTAAACCGTAACTTATGAGGACGTTTGTGTAAACAACCAGTGCTTTTATTGTCAACATCAGAGACCTCATGGAGAGATGGACTAATGGGCTTTTCCGGTACACAACAAAAGTTCCACTCTTTCATTTCAGGGCATTATATTGATTTCAAAACCTCACTCTTATGTGCGTTTTATAGATCAACAATGCATAGAGTGTGTCAGTTGGAGAAGAACGTTACTCGGTATGAACATACACACATTTCTTGTGTTGCGACTCTGTTTTACTAATCATCATTCTATCTAATATTTGTTGGTTTGATTACTTGAAAGGTGGCTGTATTTCTAGATCCAGACCCAAACTGTGTTGTGGAGTGCTTGGAGAGTTGCTTTAGTGAAACATCCCCTCCTAGGTATTATCTGAATTTTGATTGTTAAGGGTGAATTTCAACTAATAAAATGTTTTGGTCTTTAATCGGAAAACCAAAAAGGTTGATTTGTGAATATATTTCCCCTCAGGTTTCCACTGGTCCGAACCAGTGATTATTTCCACGACCGATTCAGCCAATCCCTCATCTCGAGACTTTGCCTTATTAATAAAAAAACTTGTGTGTTGTGTCATCAAAAACTCGGAAGTTTCTGCTGCCTCTACGTTGTTGATAAACCTTAATATTGTTATATATGGTCCTTGTGACTAGATGGGCCAAAACGATAAGACTAAGAGCATGCTGAATTTCGAAAAACAGTTCTCTATGCTACTTATAAAACTGTTTGATGTTGTTGTGTCTTTAATAAGGCATGTCTTGAACAAGGACTCTTCTATGTAGAGTCATGACGTCCCAGAAGAATTGATATAAGGGGGTGTTTTCATGGATAGCAAAGACTTCTTTAACCTCCCACAAGAGGAAAATATAGCATACAATCCTGCAAAGTAGATATTACTACAAACCATGGAATCTTACTACAAGAATGTCCTGTAAGCTTGCCGGTTCCTTTTTTATTTTTCTGCAAAGTAATTATTGAACAAAAAATTGGATCATCATAGATGCAGGTCTTCTCTAAACATTTCAAATTGAAAATAGGTTTCAAGTTTGTATTAACAGTTAGATTTGAACTTTGATGGTAGGGATACATATAAGCTATTCTAGGCGATGAGATCGGTAGTACAAATATGTGCAACCTTATGTGCATGTGTGTGTTCTTGAAATATTCAACTTATAAAAGAGATATGTAATTTCATATATATCTCCTCCTTTGATCTTCCATTTTAGTTTCCTAGATTGACTTGCTTGTTGGTGTTTGATATTTTGCTTTGCTGCTTTAAGGTCTGTGTGTAGGTGGTGCAGTCGTATTAATGGTAACTCAGCTCAAATCTAAATTTCTAGAGACCTGACTTCTTCGATTGATGAACTTATACAAAATCAATGCAAGGCTCAAATTGATGACATAATCGAATCAATGCAAGACTTTAGAGAAAAAAAAACTCTAGTTTATTATCTTTCAAAGACTGGTTATCAAAAGCAACACTACAATGACTTATATAGGTTATAAGAGTCATCTAAATCTCCAAACTCACCTAAAAATAGGAAAACTAATAAAATGAAAACATAACAAGAAAAGGAAATCTGTTAAATGAAAGCCGACAAAGAAAAATGGTCGCTTGGCGCTGAAAGTATCATGATGCTGCATCAGGTCTCTTGGGGTTAGAAATATTCGACTTCGAATCGGGCACTGGATCAAAGATACCGAACATTAAACACGTCTGAGGTCCTGATGTTAGCCCGAAGTTGCAGGCGATAAGCATTGTCATTAATACGCTCGAGAACCTCGAGAGGACCAATCTTCTTCGCTTTGAGTTTGTTATACGCATGAGCTGGCATCCTGCCTTTAGTGAGAAATGCCCATACAAGGTCACTGAACTCGAAGACAAGCCGTAATTTATGTTAATCAACATCAGCCTTGTATTTAATTGCAGATGATTCCAAATTCACAATAACCTTCTCACGCACTTGATGAATGTTGTCGATGAAGTCATCAGCGACACCATGAAGCCGTGTGTTGTCTGGAAGAGTGGACAAGTCCAAGGAACCTCGAGTAAGAACACCATATATAACTTGGAAGGGACTGAATCCAGAACTTCTATTGAGCGCATGGTTATGAGCAAACTCAACTTGAGGAAGATTTGAATCCCATGTCTTAGTAAATCCCCAACGAGGTAACGAAGCAAGTTTCCTGAAGAGCAGTTTGTGACCTCAGTTTGTCCATCCGTTTGAGGATGATATGCATAACTCATGTCGAGGCTTGTACCAACATTTTTCAAAGCGATTGCCAAATGATCCAAGAACTGTGAATTACAATAAGAAATTATAGAAGTCGATAAACCATGAAAACGATACACCTCTCGAAAGAATAGAGTTCTGACTTATAAAGCGTTCGTTGTACGTTTGCAAGGCACAAAGTGGACCATTTTTCGAAAATCGATCAACAATGACAAATATGGAGTCAAAACCTTTTTGCGTACGAGGAAGTCCCAAGACAGGACCATAGTGTGTTTGGATTGGTCAAGGAAGATAAAGACCAGCGTTTGTTGCGTGCCCTTTTGAGGTTTGGCACATCATACAACGCTCGACGAATCTGTCCACATCACGCCGTATGGACGGCCAATAGTAATATTTGGAAATCAAATGTAAATTCATGCCGCATTCGATATATCCTTCATTATGTATCTCTGCAATGAGTTGAATACGGATACTACAATCAGGGACGCAAAGTCGATCTTCATAAAAAAAATAGCCATTTTGAAGCGTATAGTCACGCGATGTACCTGCTTGAGCGTCCAAGAGAATGCGGCCAAGAAATGCATCAGAAAAGTACATGTCCGCGAAAGCTGCGAAGCATGGGACAGAGACGTACAAAACAGCCAATACGGAATGTCGACGGCTCATTGCATCATCGACTCGATTCGACACACCAGAAATGTGTTTAATAACAAAAGAAAATTACTGCAGATAAGACACCCACGCAGCATGACGAGCGGATACTTTGTCCTGACTGTTCAAGTGCTTCAATATGTCATGGTTGGTGAATAGAACAAACTCCCTATGGAAAAGATAATGTCTCCAATGCTTAATTGCTTGAACTACAACGTAAAACTCAACATCGTAGGTACTGTAGCGAGCTATGGCGCCTCCCAATTTCTCGTTAAAGAACACTATTATTCTGTTAGATTGACTCAAGACCGCACCAATTCCTGTTTTGGATGCATCATAACGTAGCTCAAACACTTGAGTGAGATCAGGCAGAGCCAAAATAGGAGCTGTCATCAGCTTTGTTTTGACAATCTCGAAAATTACACCTGCCTCAGGAGTCCACGTGAAGGTACTGTTTCGACGAATGCAGTCCGCAAGTGGCGCCATCAAGCTACTAAATTGTGGAACAAATCGACGATAAAAAGATGCCATACCATGAAAACTTCGTCTCAAACAGCGTAGTAGGAGTTAGCCACGATTTTATTGCATCCACTTTAATTGGATCCACAACGAACCCCTCTACAAAAGCAATATAACCGAGAAAGTGAACCTTAGGAGAGTCAAACTAACACTTCTTCAATGTAGGATAGAGTTGATCACAATGAAGGACAAGAAGTACTTCTCGTAAGTGCATGAGGTGCTCAGCTAAAGTCATGCTAAAGATCAAAATATCATCAAAATAAACGACCACAAATTTGCCAATAAAAGAATGCAAAGATTGGTTCATGACGCGCATAAAGGTGCTCAGAGAATTTGACAAACCGAAAGGCATGACAAGCCATTCAAAAAGTCCTTCCCGAGTTTTAAATGTCGTCTTCCACTCATCTCATGGCCTGATTCGTATCTGATGATATCTTCTTCGAAGGTCAAGCTTAGAGAAAATCATTGCAGTGCTTATCTGGTCCAATAGATAATCAAGATGAGGGATGTGAAATCTGTAGCGCACTGTTATCTTATTAATAGCACGACTATCAACACAAATTTTCCACGAGCCATCTTTCTTTGGAATAAGTAATGCTGGTACTGCACAAGGACTTAAACTCTCATGTAAAAATCATTTGACCATAAGATCTTTAACATGTCGTCTAAGGTCTTCATGCTCACTTGGACTCATGCGGTAATGAGCTCGATTGGGAAGAACTGCGTCTGGATCTAGATCAATGAGGTGTTGAATATCTCTGAGCGGGGAAGACCAGGTGGTAAGTCGCTGGGAAATAAATCGTGAAATTCGTCCAACAATGTTGTGAAGTCAGATGGAATCAGTGGAATTGTAGAAGAAACCAATGAGTTCACCAGTATGAGACACACCCTTCTTCTCGTAGTGCCATCTCGAAAGGTTTTCGTTGAAGAATGAGGACATGCGCTGAAGATGTACTTTTCTTCTCTGGTAATGACGGTTGGAGAGTAAAATTGTGATTGTTATGGTGAAAGCTATAAGTGTTGTGATACCCATCATGTTGAATCCGATGATCAAATATCCATGGCCGGCCTAGGAGTAGGTGACATGCGTCCATTCAAGCTACATCACAGTGAATTTTATCTTTGAATGTTCCTCCAATTGAGTAAGAGATGAGAGTACGGCGAGTGATGAGAAGGTCTGTTTTATGATCCAGCCAATCCAATTTATAAGGACATGGGTAGAGTTCCGTTGGGAGCTTTAGTTTGTTGATGACATCTTTGGCTACCACATTTTCACTGCTACCCGAATCAATGATAAACTTGCAAACTTTACCATCAATGGTGCACTTAGAGTGGAACAGGGTATGTCGTTGAGGGTCTTCGTCCATGATTCGTGGAGCAAGACACACATGGCAAACCATGAGACATGGTCCATTATCAGCGACAAGATCCTCTCTTTCTTTAATGGTTTCTGGCACTTCTTCACATATATGACCTCACCATTGTTATCAGAAGCATCGAGTAAGAGACCTCGGCGGTTATGAGTTGGGAAATTAGCTTGGCGATGACCAATGTCTCCACATGAAAAGTAACAAAGAGAGCTTAGTCGAGAAGTGTTCTTGTGTGTGAACATAACAATGGTTGTGTCACTTTTACGAGGGATGTATGCGTCAGTTGAAGTGGTTTGTGTAGGAGTACGGGACGGACGAGCTGTGGACTAAGATTGTATTTTCAATGGTGAGGGCCTGTTGATGAGCTTCCGACAAGGTTAATGGGTTGAACAAATTGATTGTGTGCTGAATTTGCTGACGAAGGCCTGCAGTGAATCTAACAGCGAGTTGGCGCTCATAATCTTGAATATCAACCTGAGTAAGTAGTAAGAAAAATTTTGTTGAATATTCTACAACAAAACGAGATCCCTGACATATGTTATGTAGTCTCTGGAACATAAGCTGATCATATTTATAAGGCAGGAATGTTTTATTGAGTTTCGATTTAAGCTTGTCCCAAGGCATTATCTTAAGCTTCCTGAGATGAGCTCGTGTAGATTTCAATTGCGTCCACCATGCTGCTGCTCTATTTCGAAATTGCATTGTAAGAACATGAGCACAACAGTCCATTGGTGCTATTTTGAATTCTAGCATTTCTTCAACTGTGACAATCCAGTCGAGAAGTTTTCCAGCCGAGGAGTTGCCATGGAATTCTGGAATCTCTGTTTTAAATCATGTTTCCCATTGAAAACCTTCATTGACTCCTTCACCAGCATCACGTGCAAGTGTGCGGTTATTACGGAGAGGGTCAAACAGATTATCAGCAAACTGGTTCTCATCTCCATCATCTTCTCTGTCTGTGTCGTCGGCTTTGTTATTGGCGGGGATGTCAACAAGGGGTGAGGGTGCATTTCCTTGAACATTGAGGTTCTGGTGGATGGCAGTGATGTTTTGCATCTGGGCTTTAAGCTCAGCGATTGCATCACGGGTAATTTCTGCTTCGGTTCAAACATGAACTCGTCTTGGTCTTGCCATGTTGAATGGAAAAATTCAAGGAGCGTAGCAAAGCTCTGATACCAACATGACGCAGCGTATCAATGGTAACTCAGCTCAAATCTAGGGATTTGGGTTACTCTAGAGACCTGACTTCTTGGGTTGATGAACTTAATCAAAATCAACGCAAGGCTCTCGAATTGATGACAAAATCGAATAAGGTTTTAAAGAAAACTCTAGTTTATTATTTTTCAAAAACTGATTATCAAAAGCAACACTACAATGACTTATATAGGCTATAAGAGTTGGCTAAATCTCCAAACTCAATTTTTTTTTGTTTAACTCTCCAAACTCAGCTAAAAATAGAAAAACTATTAAAAATAAAACATAAAAAGAAAAAATAATCTGTTAAAAGAAAGCCGACAAAAAAATGGTTGCTTGGCGATGAAGGTATCATGATGCTGCATCAGTGGGAAATGCTCTGCTTGATTGCCTTGGCATTGGATATAGATGAGGACTTCTTCGAACAAGTCGGAGACTTAATGATACTATAGATTTTTTTCGCCTTTTATGCTCTATATCCAGGTATCTACGTACATCAATTTCTGGTTAGATTGATATTATTTAGGGGCCCCTATTATTTATAATGAACTTTGATAAGAGTTGGATCTTTACAAAGCAAGGGTACATTTATCAAAATATATGTAACCAGTGGATCATATCTGCATCTGTTATGATTATAGATGAAGTGGTTTGTGCACAAAAAAAAGGTGAAGTGGTTTAGTCGGATGTAGAAACATATGGGGCCTCAGCCACTCAGATTTTGGAATGGTCACTTTTCTTGACTGATGAAGTTCCAGGACTTCAGGTGAATATTTCTTAGTCTTTTTTTCTTACATCCAAATATTTCTTAGTTTAGATTGTAAATGTTTTCATACACTTTCTCTTTTAGCAATGTCCTTAGGCTATCAGCAACATTGAGATAAACATTTGGGTTTCTGAAAAACAAATATAAGTATTTAAAATAAAAGAAACTATCACAGGCTGACAGGTGTAGTATAAATGGTCTTAACCGTTTACAATAAGACATCTGTAGAAAAGTTTTTTTAAAAGGTTGGCGTGAGCTCTTCCCGGAGAGACGTCCCACTCTCTCTTTCTAACTTTTTCTGATTTTTCTACTTTTATATTATTGAGAGACTATAAGAGAGCTTCACATTGCTCGTGCCCTTAGAACATCTACATTGATGAGTTTTTCACTAATTATATTAATATTTAATTGGTGAATTTCTCAGGAAAAAGAAAGAGAAATTTATAGTAAAAGCTTTTCTGAATCAAATATTAGTATAATTAGTGAAAAATTATGGTGAGACACACTAATGTTTTTACACCGTATTTGAACTCATTTTTAGGTTTATAAAGACACATGGAGACAGACACTTATTTGGGAAAACGTACCTGAAATTCGAGTGTTAGTTTACCTTGTAGCTTCTCGATTTTGGAGGTTTGTTGATTAGAGCTAGCCTACGCAGCTTTAGTCTCTAGTCTATGGCTTTTTGTTACGAAATGTGAAGAAAAGTTTTTGATTGAAATAATGAAATGTTAGTATTCGACTTTTACGTTTTGCATGAAATTGTGCTCTCTCTCTCTCTCTCTCTCTCTCTCTCTCTCTCTCTCTCTCTCTCTCTCTCTCTCTCTCTCTCTCTCTCTCTCTCTCTCTCTCTCTCTCTCTCTCTCTCTCTCTCTCTCTCTCTCTCTCTGCCTTGATCGAACCCATGAGCTGGACTGCTGGAGCATAGTCCACATACCAAATGGCATGAAATTGTGCTATTAAGAATACAATTTATTGTCGTTCACATGGATGCAGAGTTACCATTGTGGTTTGCAGAATTTTAGATGAATCTGTTTATCTTAATGTCAAAAAAAAAACTTCCTCCATCTTAAACTCGATATAATTTCAAGTTCTTAACACATATTAAAAAGATAAGAAGATAAATTAGTATAAAAACTACATTAAAATTATAAAATAATGTTTATTTGGAAAAATTTCCAGAAAAATGTTCTAACTAAATTTAGTTAACCTTTTTAATGCTTTATTTTTTTGCTATTCAATTTAATACTTCAAATAGTGATTTTTTTTAATTTTATTATACTAATTTTAAAATATGATCATTTTAATACTGAAAGTCTGAAATTGTGTTTATTTTAAGAAAAATTATTAATACGCCTTTAAACAAAATTTAAATGATTTTTCAAATTAAAAACAAATCATTAGGAATAAAAGGAACTAAATCGCTTATAACCTAATACTTTTTACTTCTAATTTTAAATTTTAATATTATATTTAATTTAATTTGTGGAACATAATACTAGTATATTTATTTTTCATTCAAAAATAATTTCATCCAAACTTTAGTTATTTTTGTTCCAAAAGGTTTAAAACTAAATTAGAAAAAATAAGATTTTTTTAAAAGCTACTCTCTCTCTTCTCACTGTTCTCTCTCTGGATCTTTCACGGGGGAAAAGAAGAGACGAGAAGCTTCACTTTCGATTCAATCTTATGATTGAATCGATTTTTTGGGTGTAAATATTTCCGATCTGCAGATCGATTGTGTGTTTTCGCAAGGCGAATTCTCTCTTCGCTAAGGAGATTTAGTTTCGCCAAAGGCGATTTTGATGTGTAGCAGTTTCATCCAAATCGAATTGTTTATCAATCTTTCTTCGATTGGTTAAAACATAAATAAACCTTTTAGATCGATTCTTCTCTTTGTTTTTACTTAATAATATACCGTCTAGTTAAGATGTTTGTTTTCTCTTATTATTTAGATACGCTCAGGTTTTGATTCGGAGATGGTGTCATCCTTTGTTTCGAGTTCGAGCAGAGTCTCCATGATAATCAAAACCTCAGATTTGGAACGCGCTTTGAAGATACACGGTAGCGTTCTGACAAGATTCTATCTTTGATTCTACTGAAGCTTTTCCCTGGATAAATTCTAGCAGTTGGAGAAGATGACCTTGAAATCGACGGCGATTGGAGGCATGAATAACGTGCAAGCAGCCTCAAACAAGTTTTGAAATGAAGATCCGTGAGTTTTCGGCACTGCCTTCTTCTTTCACGGACTGGAAGAGATGAAGCCATGAGTTGACCACGTATTCATCATGCAATCTATCATTATCTTTAAGATATGGGCTTTATCTGGGCCAAATTGTATTCTAAACTGTTTGTAACAATGTCATTTGAGCTTTCGTTTATTGAAAACGAAAGTTGACAAAAAATTTTTTTAAAAAAATTGATTTAAAAAAAAATTCTTTTGAAACTTATCAATGCTTTTATAAAACATAATTTCATTATTAAAATAAACACAATATATTAAAATGAACAAAATAATTATTCAACTACTAAATTTAATATTAAAAGTTTTAATAAAATTTAGTTGATGTATTTTTATAGATTTTTATTTATTTATTTTGTAACGATAAATTTATTTATAACAATATTTAATTTATCTACGCAGTTGAATGAAAAAAACATGTTTAGAAATTTAAGTTTGATTTGTAATGAAAAACATGTCTTCCCTAAAAAATAATACTCAGTCAACGATATATAAACTAAAAAACCGTGGGATTTGGACGGAGTTTACGTATTTGGACCATACTGCTACACGTGACTGATTTTCTGTGGTTCTAGCTTAAGCGACAATTTTTTTTTTAAAACGAAGTAGTGTCTTATAACAAAACGACAATAGTTGCCTACTTTTCTTTTGACGTTGTCAAGACCTAACACCTAAAACAGATTGATGGGAAACAAAACTTAAAATCGAATTTTACTACGCTGCATACATAGTTGACAAGCAAATCCATTGGACGGAGAAAATGAGCAAAAACATTAACAATAATTTGGAAATTCATTATATTTATAATAAAGTTTGTTTGGTAAACATGTTACGAATTATGTTGTTTATTAAAAAATCTCGAATTACCCATACATAATGCAATACAAGCATGCAGGCCCGCCTCAAAAAACTTTTGAACCCGTGGCAAAATGATATAATATTTTCTTTAAACATAAATATCTATACTAATTTAAATTTTTTTGGGCTTTGATCTTTAATTTTTTACAAAAAATTGGGCCATTTTTCAATACTATTTATACAAAAAACAATTTGGACCCTAGGCTCATGCCCCCTTTGCCATCTTTCTAAGCCGGCACTGCAAGCATGATGCGACCATATCTCTTCACGATAAGAAGGCAAAACGTTATCTTATCTTCAATTTCAAAACGTTTATCATCGTTATCCTACTTCAAATGCATGCGTACATACATGATTGTTCCCATTTGGCCGAATATATATTATTACACGTTTGTCTGATACCACCGTCTTGTTAATAATTTTTCTTTTCAAAACGAGATTTGGTCTCACTATCCATTGAATAAAAATTGTTCTTATACGGAAAAGAATCTAATATTGCTCAGTTTTTACGTGGGTTTCTATTTATTGTCGATACTGTGACACGACTGGATCTGAGATAAACCCGATATTATTCATCTATTTATTTCATAAAAAAAAACTCAAATATTATCTCTCTCTCTTCCAACTACTCAGCAATTAAATCGGTAGAGGCACGGCACCAAAAGCATTTGGCTCTCTCTTCTCTTTGTTATTTTTCTCGGGAAAGTTTTAGGTAATCATGGAGGGAATTGATCACCTAGCCGATGAGAGGAACAAGGCGGAGTTCGATGTCGACGAGATGAAGATCGTCTGGGCCGGTTCTCGCCACGCTTTCGAGGTTTCCGATCGAATCGCCCGCCTCGTCGCCACCGATCCGGTGAGTCTTCTCGATTATATGTATGAATGATTACGGTTAGGGATTCTGTTTCCTGTGTAATCGATTCGTGAATTTCGTGTTATAAAGGTATTCGAGAAAAGCGATAGAGCTAGGCTGAGCAGGAAGGAGCTGTTCAAGAGCACGTTGAAGAAATGTGCTCACGCTTGGAAGAGGATCATCGAGCTTCGTCTCACTGGTATCGATTTTTTGCTTCTCTCACGCACACCCTATTGTTCTTATTAAGAGTTTCGAAATGACGTCGTTTTGATTGTTGTGTGGTTACAGAGGAAGAAGCAGGAAGGTTGAGGTTCTTTGTTGATCAGCCTGCCTTTGTTGATCTTCACTGGGTACCTTCCTTCCGCCTTTATAGATTATAGTTTCTTCTTTGATTCATGTTTTTGTGTTTCTTCTCTAGGGAATGTTTGTGCCTGCTATCAAGGGGCAGGGTACAGAGGAGCAGCAACAGAAATGGTTGTCTCTAGCCAATAAGATGCAGATTATTGGGTGTTATGCACAAACTGAGCTTGGTCATGGCTCTAATGTTCAAGGACTTGAGACAACCGCCACTTTTGATCCCAAGACGGATGAGTTTGTGATCCACAGCCCAACTCAGACTTCATCCAAAGTGAGTATATACTACCAGGACACCTTTGGTTATGAGTATGCACTGTCTCTTACTTGTGTTGACATTTTCATCTGTCTTTGAATAGTGGTGGCCTGGTGGCTTGGGAAAAGTTTCTACACATGCTGTTGTTTACGCTCGTCTCATCACTGACGGCAAAGACTATGGTGTCCATGGTATGTACTGGGAATTTTTTTTTTTTTTATCTTTTTTGTTCCATTTTAACTTGCTTGGTATTTAATTTTATTGCCTAATTTCCTCTTCCAGGATTCATTGTGCAACTGCGTAGCTTAGAAGATCATTCTCCTCTTCCGAATATAATTGTTGGTGATATCGGGACGAAGATGGGTAATGGAGCATACAATTCTATGGACAACGGTTTTCTTATGTTTGATCAAGTTCGCATTCCCAGAGATCAAATGCTCATGAGGTCTTCTTTCTCTTAGTCATTTTGTTTGGTTAATTCATGCTGTACTGATAGTGCTGGAGGAAATGGCTCGTGCTGAAATATGGGCTTATGGTTCTGTGCATTCTTCTCTTCTTCCAAAACGTTTCAGGCTGGCAAGAGTTACGAGGGAAGGAAAATATGTTCCATCGGATGTCCCAAAGCAGCTAATGTATGGTACTATGGTGTATGTGAGACAAACAATTGTGGCAGATGCTTCAAATGCACTCTCTAGAGCTGTTTGCATAGCTACAAGGTACAGCGCAGTGCGGAGGCAGTTTGGCGCCCGGAATGGTGGCATTGAGACTCAGGTACTTCTTATTCACGCTCATTTTACAGGAAAGGATCCTCATGGTTGTTAGTATTATTTTTTCTAACCCTCACTAACGTCGGTGGCCATTATGTTGTCTAGAAAAGGGAATATAATGTATTACTGCATACTATCTTCACAGGTGATTGATTATAAAACTCAGCAAAACAGGCTATTTCCTCTGTTGGCATCGGCATATGCATTCCGATTTGTTGGGGAGTGGCTTAAATGGCTGTACACGGATGTAACTGCAAGACTGCAGGCCAGTGATTTCTCAACATTGCCTGAGGCTCATGCATGCACTGCAGGATTGAAATCTCTCACCACCACAGCCACTGCGGTACGCTCCAGAACTGATCCTTTAAGCTCACTAGACTAGACTAATCGGTTTTGTTCCTCTAGGGGGCCCACCGCTCACATTCCACTCTATTACATAAGTAGATTCCTAAGATTTATCTCATATTGTAATATAAATAAACAGCTCTTGTTGTATTAAGACTTGAAACGTCAGCTTAAGCTTACTGTTGGTTGCAGGACGGCATTGAAGAATGTCGTAAGTTATGTGGTGGACATGGTTACTTGTGGTGCAGTGGGCTCCCTGAGCTGTTTGCTGTATATGTTCCTGCCTGTACATATGAAGGAGACAACATTGTGCTACAGTTGCAGGTATTTGCTATCTAACTTTATTAAGTTCGAACTATTCTCACATACTAGAACAACAGTGTCAGCACGGATAGATTTATTAATGTCTCTCTGGACTTTTGGTTGTGAGCTTTGTCCTTCTTAGATATTATGGTATGCATGTTTTCTCAGTTTCACTGCTTACACACATTTAGCTATATTTTTATGTTTTTTGGTTCATTGTGCTTCCCAAATCTTTCTTTTTTCCAAAGAATAAGAACGGGTCTACTGGCATTTGCGGTTATTCACGTAATTGTTCAAAAAACGGTGTTTTGTAGGTTGCTAGATTTCTCATGAAGACAGTGTCCCAGCTGGGATCTGGAAAGGCTCCTGTTGGCACAACTGCTTATATGGCTCGGGCACAACATCTTTTGCAATGCCGTTCTGGTGTTCAAAAAGGTGAGTTTTCAAGTTCATATGTTTTTTTTTTCCTTCTCCCCGCTACATACGGCTTCCTGGTTAATGATGATGATTTTATTATTTGGGCATTTAGCTGAGGATTGGTTGAACCCTGCTGCGGTAGTGGAAGCTTTTGAAGCAAGGGCTCTGAGAATGGCCGTTGCTTGTGCCAAAAATCTCAGCAAGTTTGAGAATCAAGAACAA
Organism: Brassica rapa; assembly: GCF_000309985.2. Classification (NCBI taxonomy): domain Eukaryota; kingdom Viridiplantae; phylum Streptophyta; class Magnoliopsida; order Brassicales; family Brassicaceae; genus Brassica; species Brassica rapa. The sequence continues at coordinate 10,567,831 of NC_024795.2, forward strand.
GGTAAACTTTTCTAACTCCATGTCAGATCTTTAGCCAAAGGACCAAACTCTACAAAGGTTTCTCACAAAAAAATTCTCATATCTACAGGATTCTCAGAGCTACTGGCCGAGCTGGTTGAGGCGGCAATTGCTCATTGCCAATTGATTGTTGTTTCCAAGTAAGCTTCTTCTTCACCATTTCACATTTTGATCAGATATGCTTGGTGATTCTCTCGAGTCAGCTCCTGAAGTTCACCAACTTTGTCTTGGTTAGGTTCATAGCTAAGCTAGAGCAAGACATAGGAGGCAAAGGAGTAAAGAAACAGCTGAACAATCTGTGTTACATTTACGCTCTCCATATCCTTCATAAACACCTCGGAGATTTCCTCTCAACCAACTCCATCACTCCCAAACAAGCCTCTCTCGCCAATGACCAGCTCCGTTCCTTATACTCACAGGTTCGTCATCTCTCTCAGTTTCTCTGCATTTTGTTCCTTCAAAAGCTGAGTAGTTTATAAAATCAACATGTTTTGTGGTCCTTGTTATAGGTCCGCCCTAATGCGGTTGCGCTTGTGGACGCCTTCAACTACACCGACCATTACTTGAACTCGGTGCTAGGACGTTATGACGGTAATGTATACCCGAAGCTCTTTGAGGAAGCATGGAAGGATCCATTGAACGACTCGGTGGTTCCTGATGGGTACCAGGAATACATTCGACCCTTGATCAAGCAGCAGCTTCGTACCGCCAGGCTCTGAAGAGTTTGCTTTATAACACATTCTTCTTCTCTTTTCAGTATTATTGTCTTGAATAAATTTGCCGGTTTAAAAACTGGCGATACCCTTATTTATGTGTAGCAAATGTAATGGCTGACACATACGTCGGAGTTTTAGTACTATTTTTAAATTATAAATTAAACATAAGTTATGTCTCGTTGCTAAAAGTCTTAATCCTCAATACATTAATCCAACGGCGGTCAATGTTACTTTTCCGAAGATTTAGAATCTAGAGGAGGGTTCAGATCAGTGATAGAGAGAATAGTTAGTTTTTACTTTGATGCAGAACGTCATATTCTCACTATACTGAGAGACACTCCTTGTACCCACTTTACTCATCAAATCATTTTCTAAATTTGGATTCGATCATCTTCCGAGCCTCTGCAAGAGGGATTGTAGTGTCAATATATACTGTTGGATCATGGTTGGGACAAGTGGATGAAACAACAAATAGGTCAACAAAGGTATAGGTAAAAGTGAAGTTTAACGTGGACGGTTTTATTTCACTTGTTATGAAACTTTAGATCAGAAGCTGGTGGTCTTCAACAAGTTTGTTACTACATGTGATACACTCTTTAACATATACTAGGGTTTTGATCTGCGCCTCCACACGGATATTGGTTATTTCATTTTTATAAATTAATATTTACTTTTCATAATTAATTTTATGTATTTTAAGTATGTTGCCATATAATTAATTGTATTCAAAAGATACAGAATGAATAGGGATATATTAGTTATTTTGATATTTTTAGGTTCCTATACATAACCATATAAATTTGAGAAGACCCAACTCGAAACCCACATATAAATTATAAAATCTAAGCGGGACCTTTAAACCCAAAATAATATGATACCCAAAAGAAACAATATATTTGAATGGATACCCGAGTGTCCATGCCTAACTGATTCTATAAGCAAATAATTTTTTTTTATCTCTATGTGTTTGACTAAATTAAGTGAAACAGAAAAAAGTTTTTTATTTAGTAAAATAGTTATATGGTCTGAAAAATTAAGTGACAATATATGTAATACGTTTTAATGTCTTGAATTATGTGTTTGGCTATGTAATTTTTCACCGATTGAAATTAAGATAAAAATAGTAAAATAGACTAAACCAAACTTTTAATCAAATGCAAAACTTGATTATTTTACATTTTGATTTTATAATTGGTACAAAGTTAATTTTGATTAACTAATAAATAAAAATCTACAATATTATTATTTTGTTAATATAATTAATGATGTGATTTATTGTTAAATTAATATAATTAATAAAGTATGTAAGATGAATGAAAATAAGGAAATAAAAGATGTAATAAATCTGTTTGAAAATAAGGTTAGTTCCATAAGTGAAATTACTAAAAGGACAATATACTTATTTTTTATACTGCTATCCATGTTTCAAACAACATTATACTCCTTTTTATATGGCTATCAATGTTTCCAAAAAATTCCTAAATGTACATCGGTTTTAATAATATAGATCTAGAGATTGATCCGCGCACCGTGCGAATATTGGTTCTTATTTAATACATTGATATTTAATTTTCATAATTAATGTTATATATTTTAGATGAGTCGTAATATAACTAATTGTATTCAAAAGACCTGGACCGAATCGGGTAATATGATTATTTTTGGTACAAATATCGAACATGTTTCAGATACATTTGTTATTTAGATATTTTAGGTTCCTATATATTAGAACCGAACTCGTCAAGACCGAGAATGACTCAACTCATAATCCACACATAAATTTATAATATTCAAGCATACGTAATTTTAAAATAATGTTATCCAAAAATAACAACTTGTACATAAATGGATAGCATATGTTCATGCCTAACTGATTTTATAAACTAATAAAAAGACTATTTCTATGTGTTTGGCTAAATTAAGTGAAATAAAAAGAATTTTTTATTTAGTAAAATAATTATATGGAGTAAAAATTTAAGTGACAATAAATATAATACATTTTTATTATTTTGATTTAAGTTATCATTTTATTCACAAAAATGTTTTTGAATTTTTTTGGCTACGTAATTTCCACCGATTGAAACTAAAATATATAAAAAAAAGTTTTAGTAAAACAAACTAAAACGTACGTTCAACCATATGCAAAAAAACAGTTATTTTACATTTTGATTTATAATTGACACAAAGTTAATATTGATTAACTAATAAATAAATAAAAATTACTATTATTATTATGGTAATATAATTAATGATGTGATGAATTGTTAAGGTAGTATAATTACTGAAATTATTAAATTGAGTGAAATATGAAAAAACAATTAATGTAATTATATTAATAAAATTACTAAAAAGATAATATATTTTATTTTATACTGCTATCCATGTTTCCAAACAATTTTATTATATACTGTTATTTATGTTTCCAAACAGTACTAAAAGGTATTTTAGTTTTAATAATATAGATATAATAATTGCCGAAGGAATCTTTCACTTTTTCAAACATATACTTTTTAGTTATTATAGTTTCCTATTTTTTTGAAAAGTACTAATTATTTTTTTATTTTTTTTATTTTAAGATCTAAATAATTAACAAAAGAACTTAGCATTACTACACTGATTTAAGTTATATTTTTAATTAACAATAGTACATGTTAAAATTTAGTGAATTGTTATTATTACGTGTGCTATGTTTATTGGAGACATTTTGTTTTATATAATAAGATAATTGGAATAAAAATTCTTTTATATTTTCCTTTCATCAAAAATTCCCCTTTTATATATCACAGATTAACTAGATCTGATTTAAATAATAAAAGACTGCATATAGTTAGAAAAGTTGGACCATAAATTTATGTTAATTAAGTCGGGTATGTTTTAATACAACTATAAAATAGTAATTGTTTGTTGTTTTTATTACTTTGTAATTTAACTCACAATATGTATGCACATATTTCGTAAATCCTAAGAAACAAAATTTCATCAAATAGTATAATAAAATTGATTTGCTTAAACTGAAACATGCATGTGAAGTTTTCAGGATTGTGCTTTGTTGTCAATTAGCATCATTTCCACGACATCATGCTTCAGACTAGTCCTGGGCATTCGGATACTCGGTTCGGGTCGGGTCGGGTTATTCGGTTTTCGGATTTTTCGGGTTATGTCAAATGTAACCCGATTAAGAACCGGTTAAATTACGGATCAGATCGGTTCGGTTTATATCGGATCCGGTTCGGGTTTCTATTCTTTTTTGGAATCCGAATGAGAACCGAATTAACACCGGTTCGGATTTTAACCCGAAAAAATCGTTTCGGTTCGGATTTTAACCCGAAAAACCCGAAAATACAACATAAAAAAAAAACATTCTAGAATCAAACTATCAAAGTATCAAACTGAAACAATATCATAGAAACTGAAACAACATCCTCAAAGGCTCAAACAAACTGAAACAAACTGAAGCAACATCCTTAAAACAGAAACAACATCATGAAAGCAGAAGTAACATCCTCAAACAAACAGAAGCAACATCCTTGAAACAGAAATAACATCCTCAAACAAACTGAAACATAATAAAACCAGATAAAATGTTCTTCAAGACACTTCTAAGCAATGCAAACAGAAGAGACCTACAAAAGAGAGCAGAGGATTAAAACTTGAACTCGTCAACAAGCAATGCAGCTGAGACTCAAACTCTATCAGTAAATAAGAACATGTACCTTGCTTAGAACTTGATTCGCATGACACATTCTCAGCCTAAGACTCTCAGGTTTGGAAGTGCAGCTGCGGCTCAAACTCTACACAAAATGAAAAAGAGAAGATTAAAAGCTGAACTGGAATACTCAAAACTTAATACAACTTAAGAACTAAGAACATACCTCTTTGTAGTTCATCTTGTAATTCAATCTCAGCAATCAGTTGCTGAGTTGAAACCACGTTTCTTTCATTGATTCGAATCTCACACTTAAGCCATTGTTCTGTGCACATGAGAACCTCAATCATGTAGTGGGTCAAGCAACTTCTCGATGGATCAAGGATTCGATTACTTGTGCTAAAGGCAGACTCTGATGCAACAGAAGAGACTTGCATAGCTAGAACATCCTTAGCTATGGCAGCTAAGGTCGGGTACTTTGAACTGTTGATCCTCCACCAACCTAAAACATCAAATGGAATTCCTAGAGGATTGGGTTTAGGAATTTCTACCTTCTCCTTCAAGTATAGCTCTAACTCAGTGCTTGCATCTTGAAATCCCAACTCGTTCACCATTTCCTTGTACAAGGAATCCATTCTTTCATACCCATACTCATTCTCATCAGAAGAATCCATCGCAGCCTCATCTTGTGACTCTTGGACACTCTGACTCTGAGACGATGAACCAAATGCTGGAGCAGTGTGTGATGCTGCAGAGGCGTTGTACTCATCAAAAAGCCTTTCCATGACATCAGTGACTGAGTCGTAGAGCACCTTACTTTGTGGACTATCTTTCCCATAAAGCTTTTCAAAGCAAAGACCAGCAAACTTCATCTTGTTCCTCGGGTCAAAGACACTTGCAACAATCAACAGCCTATTAATGTCTTTTAGACCATCCCAATACTTATTAAACTTTGCCCTCATAACCATAGCCTTTGTCCTAAGCTTCTCATCCGTACTAGTACTCAATGTAATCAGATTCCTTTCTATGGTGACAATCTCATTGTAACACTTGTAGGAACTAGGCGAGTTAGAAGCAGAGACAACTAAAGTCGAGTTGTAGAATATTACCAGGAACTTAACCAAACCCTCCACTTTATCCCAATCCTCTGAAGTTGGTGGTCCAACCCTCTTCTTGCCCTCCACAGTCTCTTGAAAGTGATCATTGTAAAGCTTGTCCTCAACTTCCATTCTATCAAACGCTGCTCTAAACTTCAAGGCCCTTGACAACATCAGGTAGGTTGAATTCCATCGTGTCTTGCAGTCCAAAGATAAGCTACCTCTTGTCATCCTTGCTGACTCAACCTTCTGATCAAATGATTCGACTCTCTTAGAAGAAGCTCTGATATATTGTATGGCGTTCCTTATTGCACACACACTCGCATCCACCTCTAGCATACCATCTCGCACAACCAAGTTGATGATATGAGCACAACAACGTAGATGCAGAAGCTCACCTCCCAGCACTAAGCACTCAGGTCCTAAAGCGTTGAATGCATCCCTGAACAACTTCAGAGCATTAGTGTTCGCAGTGGCATTGTCTACTGTTATTGTAAACACTTTCTTTATCCCCCATTCAGCCATACACTCCAGCAAGACAGAGCATATTGTCACCCCTTTATGATCCGCTACATGCTTGAAACCAATGATGAACTTCCTAAGTTTCCATCTATCATCGATGAAGTGTGCCGTGATGACCATGTAGCTAGCTGCTGTACTTGGTGCAACCCAAATGTCTGTTGTTAAAGAAACCCTTTGCTTGTTGCCACTGATCAGCTGCATCAAATCTGATTTCCTCTTTGCATACAACTCAACAATATCCCTTGTTGCTGTTCTTCGTGAATGTGGCTTAGGAAGATTCACCTTGTTGCAGAAGTGCTTCCATCCCAAACCATCAACAAAGGATAGTGGCAACTCCGATATGACAAGCATCTCATTAGTAGCTTCCCTTACAACTTCATTAGAAACCCTCGCCAGCTTCAACTGAACACCATCTTCATCATCACTTTCGGCATTCAGAGTATGTTGAGTCTGAGACTGACTTTGTACCCATGTCTGATGTTCCTTGCAGATACCAAGATGCTTCTTGAGACATGAAGTGCCATTGGACGTTGCACAACGCATAACTCTACCGCAATAGTTGCAGCTGCATTTGTTCCGATTATCCTTCAGTCTTGTGTAATGATTCCAAACTGTTGACCTTGTACTTGTATTCTTCTTCTTCTTAACAGCTGCAGCTGACTTGGTCTTCCTTTTGTTTCCACTTGCAGTAACAGGACTAGTTGTCCCAAACTCATCATCGTTTCCCTGAGTTTCATCATCATCTCTGATAGCTTCACGTTGAGGTGATGAAGAATCCATCTGCAAAACAAAAACGAGATATCAACTTGAGTTCTGAATACATCAAAATCACAAAATATAAACTGCAAAGTGATTTACTCTAACTCTATTATGGAACTAGAGCACAATCTAAAGTTATCAACTTGATAAAGAACACACTTCTCAAATTTCATTCTCAAATTTCAAAACATCACAATCACAAACATCATTATCGACTTATCACTTTAACATAAAAAAAATTAAAGAAGTAACAAGTTCAAGTTCATACCTTCGATTGATTCGTTGAAAAAGCTGAGAGAGGATATGTTTCAATTGGAGAGGGAGATGGTGAAATATAAGGGAAGGGAGAAGGGACAACATCCTTAAAGGATTCCAGTTTCTCAAGATGCATTCGAAATCGCAATCGTTGCTTAGGACTCTACGGTTTCGTTTGTTCGAGAGTCGAGAAGAAAAGTTAGAAAACATCGAGTCCCAAGAGACACGCCTAACCTAAGAACAATAATGACAGGTTGTTGGTTTGTTATTCGGTTTTCGGGTAAACCGAACGGTTCCGTGTTTTAATCCGAACCGAACCGAAATCCGAATCACAGAAATTTCAAAACCGATCGGGTTATTAGGCAAAACCGAAGCCGAACATTTTCGGATTTTTCGGATCGGGTCGGGTCGGGTTTTGCGGATCCGGTTTATATGCCCAGGACTACTTCAGACCCTTATACTCCCTCTGTTCCTGAAAATAGGATTTTTTAGATTTATTTTTTGTTCTAAAATGATAGATTTTCTAAAACTTTAAAGTACTTTTAGTAGTTAATGTTGAAAAATTGTATACTTTTAAAAAACATTAATTGAAAATATTTGAATTGGTTGAATACTATTGGTTGATATTTATTGGAAAATATATAGTAAAATAAATAATAAATTCAATTGTAAAAAGTTAATTGTTTCCTTAATATGCATGAATATTCTAAAAAATCTTTCTTTCAGGAACAGAGGGAGTATTTATTAAGCATTTAATAGCCGAATTTGGTAGGTGAATAGTTGTAGTGCAAAATAAAGTTTCGGTTGTAACTTGTAATCCTCTTTTATAAACCGGTGTTTTATAAAAATATACTAACAATTTGAAAAGGGCATTCCTCTTTCATTTTCTAATGGTCAGTAGTTAAACTATTTACGAATCAAGACATGCATATAAAACATACACACAGTTTTAAGAATAATAAACATGTAATCACTAAACTTGTAATTCTAGTTTTATTTTATTTTGTCGTATAAATAAGTCGTCAAATGGACCCCGCCATAAAAAACCAGCACGTAACTTGCTCCCTCTAATTATAATGTATACATTTTCAACATCATATACTTTGTACATATACTGATATACATAACGTGTGTTTATGTCGTTTTGCGTACGTGCGTCGTCCGCAGCAATCTTCTACACAATTTCTTTATTAGAAACCTTTTACAATTATTATTCGCATATTCGCAAATGTCAATTGAAAAATGTAATTCGTCAATTGCTTCTAAGTACAGATATTGACAGGTTGTTAATTACTGTTGTAACATTGTCACATTTATAGTTAAATACAGTTATCGTTCTGTTTTTTCTTAAATGCTCCGTTAATAAATTTTAACTAAGAACTATATATGTTTGTTCACAGCGAGATAACTTAAAAGAGACTAATATTATTTATTTTTTATTATTATAACTTTACTTTTTTTGGAAAAGATTATTATAAGTTTACTTCCACAGCTAATTAACTTTTTAATTATCATGAGGATTAAGACTGAAGCATGTAATTTTCCAGATCCAAAAGTAATACTAGTTTCGTCTTTAATATCCTTCAATTATGTGAATTCTAAGTTTTATTCTTGGATATTTTCAACTGAGATAGTAACACTTGGTTGCACTGCTAATTTAATTAATTATGATATTTAGAAACTGGATTACAGATGTATTCACTAATACTAATCGTTGTCTTTGTCAAAATCCAAGTGAAAAACGTGAGTGAACTTTGTAGACGGACATAGGTCATGGTCGGAAAAACGAAAATATAACATTTTCGGAGAACTAACAAAAGATCGAAAAATAAAACAAATTTTGAAGTAATACAAAAACTACACAAGGGACCACAACTTCCACTTACTAACTTTTCCCTAAAATTTACTGTACGTGCGAAAATGTCTAGGCACACGGGAAATAATCAATCTAGAGTTATATAAAACTTAGTTTGATATAATCCACATGTAGAAAATTGCTTCTGATAGATTTCTTAATATGAAGGCTAGAGCGTATGTCAGAAATTAAAAACTTTATAGTTTAGAAGTGTCAAATCTTAACAAAATTTAACCTAAAAAGAACTCCACGACTTTCATTTAAAAACCAACTAATAGTAAATTAAAAGGTAACATGTTCTCAATTATTGTTGACGTAACATTCTTAACATCTATATCCATAAACTAATATCAAATTTGTTTTAAACTACTTTGGTTAGTTAGTTCTATTAGACCTTCAAAAGATAATTATAGACTCAATACTTATTTAAAAATGTTCAAAACCCAATCAGAATAATGTAATAGAGATTGAATCCGACAAGGTTCAGTTACGTGTATTTAAATTGGAAAGTCTAATTAGATTATTTAGGAGAGACACAAGTGATAAAAGTACACTAGCGTGATACAAACGAACAAGTGTCCAATTCAGGGCAAAGTAATGAATATTATACATACACAAAGTAAAGTATTATTATTGCAACAAAAAGTATTATTATTGCAAGGAAAAACAAAAAGAAAAAGAACAGAAAAAATCTTAACGCAGTCAAGTCATTTTTAGCTTTTAATATTTAATTTTAGTTTTATATATAATAAAAATAAATAAACATACACACAAGAATAATTGCTTCGTAGTTTTGGATGTATATATTAGAAGAAGCAAACCAGGCTCTCTTCCACGACTATTCCTACTCTCTCACCCCAAACTACAAAAAAACACATACAAACTTTTTCCTTATCTCCTTAATTTAGATGCAAGACTCTTCTCTTCCCCGGTCGGAACGTAATCTCCGGTCACCAGTGCCGGAGAGAAACGGAAAGAACACGAAGTCTAAAAATGAGCAAAAGAGTGTTTCTAAGCATCCCAATTTTCGTGGGGTCAGAATGAGACAATGGGGAAAATGGGTGTCTGAGATCAGAGAGCCAAGAAAGAAATCAAGAATCTGGCTCGGCACTTTCTCCACACCGGAGATGGCGGCGCGTGCACACGACGTGGCGGCTTTAGCCATCAAAGGCGGCTCTGCTCACCTCAATTTCCCTGAGCTCGCTTGCCATTTGCCGAGACCGGCCAGCGCAGATCCTAAAGACATTCAAGCCGCCGCTGCAGCAGCCGCAGTGGAATGGAAAGCCCCGGAGTCACCGTCTAGCACGGGGACGTCATCTATGACGTCATCTTCAGTCGCGGACGACGCTTTCTCCGACCTCCCTGATCTTTTGGTAGACACGAATGATCACAAAGTGGACGGTTTCTGGGACTCGTTTCCCTACGAGGAACCTTTCTTCATGGGAAACTATTAGGAAACTGAAAGACGGCAACTTCCGGCTGGTGAATGTTTTTTCCGGTAAAGATGGGAGATGGTGTCGATATGTAAGTTTTGTCTTTGTGGGGAATTTTTGCTTTTTTTTTTTATTTTTTTTATTTACGTGTGAGTAAGTTTCCAAATGTATGACGTGTAAGTAAAGAAAAAGGTACAGGTTTATTTATTTTATTTTCCTTTTGTTTTTTTTGTACAAATTCGAATGTAATTAACAAAATGTTTTGTTTATTGCGTTGTTTAACCAAATGTTCCAGGGGTCTGAAAAATTAAAATAAACATGTTGTGCCGAAACATGTTATGGAATATTATCCGATATTTGGTTAAACTAGCTGATATTATGGAATAATGTGCCGAAACAACATGTTGTAAATTTTACATGATATGGTTAACTCAGCTAGATATATAATATGTTATTATATTTTAAAACCCACGTATAACCATTGCTATGATGAAACTGTAATCTCATCTTCACTCACCTGAAAAAGATACTTACTAATAGTATTTTGTTACCTAATAAAAATAAGCATAGGATTATCTTATTAACACAGCTAATTTTTGTATAAAAGTAGCACGACTATCTTAAGCTTGCGTGTTGTCTCCTAATTTTGACCCTTTGTTTCCACATCTTTTAGTTCTGTCTCACAAAACCTTTACCTTTATTCCCTCCTACCATCTCAAAAAAAAACTCTTTATTATAGAGTTTTGCAGTTTCAAGGTATTCTTCTCCAAAAGCAAAACTTCAAATTTAACTTCAAAATTATTTGTAATTTACACTATATTCTTTATATTTGTCTTAATTCATAAAAATTTTATAGATAACTAGCACATATATAAAAATATTATAGTAATATTAATTAATAAAATCTTACACTAAAATATAAAATTATAAATAGAGATACATAATTAAATAATAAAATACAAGCAAAATACCACATTATTATATAAAATTATTTTATTAATGCTATATTTTCGATTACACATAATTTGTTTGGATAATATTTTAGAAGTTCCAGAGAAAATTTACTAGACTATTAGTGTTGTTGTAATATTTAAATTTGTTTAATAATTATGTTTTCATGTATCTTCTCAAAAATATTTTTTATTAAGTTTCTTTTGTAATATTTTCGTTGTCTAATTCTACTTTTAAAATATTATAAATCTTATTTTGATTAAAAAAAACTTTTATGTGTAAAATTTAAATTATAAAAATAAATTTGAAATATTTAAAATATACAAAAGTTTTAAATATTAAAACTATGAATGAGAAAATACTTAAGAATCATGAATATGATGTATAATTTATTATAAGGATCAAGATTCAAATAAAAAGATGAAAATTCAAATTTAGAGTTTTGAGTAGTGAAACTATAATTTTTGGAAAAATAACAATCGTTTATTCGTTATTATCAAATTCAAAGTACATTTTCTATTTTGGTTTAAGTTTTTTTCTATTCGGTTTAGTTTGATTTAAATTTGTTTGAATTTACTTGATTGAACATCCCTGCGTAAAATTACAAAGAAGAAGATGATAAATTAATACTAGAGACAATCTTTGTGGTCTTTTTTGTCCACTTTGGTTTTCTCCTTTTTCTCAAATCATCTTATTGGCCCTTATAAAGTTGGAAAAATTTAAAGGACCCACTGGCCCAGCAGTCAATTTATGTGTTGGTGTATTTAATGTATTTTAGTTAGTACTGATTTTCATTCTATGTTTATATCATATCAATTTTCTATGAGCATCATCATTGCTAAAATTCATAGTTTAAGTATCTAAATTCAATAAATTATTATTTTCATATATTAAATATTTAATTAAATTTTAATTTCTTTGAAAATTAAAATATTTATATATATATATATATATATATTATTTATATAAATTTCTAATATATATACCATATTTTTCACATAAGAAACTATTCTCTCATTTAAAAGTAATAATTGTTGAGATATTTTATAAATATTTACCAATAAAAATGGTATATATTTAGTGTATAATATTATTTTGCCAAATTAAGTTTCGGTATATTAGTATGTGATATCTTGCATATTTGCATTGTTTTATCCATTCATCCATGAGCATTTTCATCATATAGATTATGATTTAGCCATGTCTAAGTTGCATTTTGCATTCATTGTCCTTATTAGGTGCTGGAGTGTGCCATAGAGTGATTTGAGATGTTTGGGAGCATTGTGATCCAAAAAGGGGTGAAAGATGAGCATGGATGGAGCTTTTAGAGAAATCTTCTGTTGCTAAGATTTTGTGGAAACACAGCAAATTGAGTTAGCTTTCTAATGGAAGTGGTTTCAAGTCATTTGAAGATGTAATGAAGGAGTTATGACCAATTTACTAGAGGCATATCCACCCTGTTCGAGCATCCTGGAGCGATCTCTCAGAGCGACCTACCGAGGTCGCTCCCAGCCAGAGCGACCAGTCCAGAGCGACTACCTCAAGTCAATCCCAGCCAGAGCGACCAGCTCAAGTCACTCGCGTTTTGACGCAGCGAGACACGAAAAAATGCGTCGGGAGCGACCTTCTGGAGCGACTATGCTAGGTCACTCCGCGTGTTTTGCTTGGACGATTTTTATGTTATTTCAGGGGCCTTTTGGTCATTTGTTTTGATGTTTTACACTTTCTAAACCTAAGTTAAGTACTTTTGTAAGCCATTGGGGGCAAGATAATCTCTTTTCTAGAGGAGAACTAGTAAAAAACTTCTTTTGATTCAGATTTCATTGCTTTCATCTTGTGTTCTTGTTGATTTCTTATCTATTTCTCTACATGATTAATTTGAAATCTAATATGGGTTTAAGAGGAATCATGGAGATTAGTGAATAATCACCTTTTGAATTCATGGATTAGGGAGATCAAGGGTGATTAGGTTAGTTCTAGGATGTTTTAGTGTAGATCATTCTTGTTCCTTGCTAGTAGAGTATTCATAATGCATCTTCTGAGTTGGCCACTCAAAAGTTGATCAATAGGTATTTTCCACCCAAAAGGTGTTTGATGAAATGCCTGAGACAACTCTCCTAGGCGTTTAGTATACTTTGCCAAAGAAATTTGTTGTTAAAAGTGCTAAGATAGCTAATAGACTTGTTAGTAATGATTGCTTTCATATTATTCAACCAAAGACATTTGATGTTTGAGATATGTTAGCAAATGAGCATTCATCTAGACATAGAGCTTGCTTAGAATTGTGTCTAGGCTTAAGGTCGATAGTTTGATTGATCATTTGCCATCCTTAATTCAATACTTGATCACCCAAGGTCTAATCCCTATGCCCATGAGTTCTCTTTTCCCTTAGTCAAGAAAGTATCATTCTGTTATTGCTTTCTAGTATAGTAGTAGTTTAAAACCCATTTAAATCATTGGTTACACTTAGATTAAGTGAGTACTTGCATTGTCGGTGCTTTGATATCCCTCAGAACTGGTTCGACAATCTTTTATACTATATCATTTGTCTTAGGAGTCTTGAAAACTCCTAACATCAAATTGGCGCCGTTGCCAAATTCTGAGTAGATTTAAACATTGAGATTTAGTCACTTGCTTGAGACTAAGTCATTTTTATTTTCTTTTGTTACTGATTCTCTTTCTTCACCTCCCTTTAATCTACAGGTGTATGAACTTGAGGAGCAGGGGTCCATCAAACCTAGTTCCAAGAGCTGCAGACATCAGAGCTTTAGAGAGAGAGTGTGCTAGAAAGAGAAGAGAAGAAGAGCAACAGGCTCACTTGCAGAGATTGGATACTGATATGGGAGACATACCTCAAAACCAACAGCGAGCAGCTCGACCCATTGGCACTTACGACCGCCCCAACATTCATGGTCATAGATTGGGAATCCGAGCACCCGCTGTGGCAGCCAACAACTTTTAGATCAAATCAGGACTCCTCAACGTGATCGAGAACAACAAGTATCATGGCTTGGCTCTAGAGGATCCATTTGATCACTTGGACAGGTTCGACAGCTACTGTGGGTTGTCAAAAACCAATGGTGTGTCCGAAGATGCCTTAAAGCTCAAGCTATTCCCTTTCTCTTTGGGGGATAAGGCATGTCAGTGGGAGAAGTCTCTACCCAGCGACTCCATCACCACTTGGGATGACTGCAAGAAAGCATTCTTGGAGAAGTTCTTCTCTACTTCAAGAACTGCTAAGCTGAGAAACGAGATTTTCAGCTTTCAACAGAAGAACTTGGAAGGCTTCAGCGAAGCCTGGGAGAGATTCAAGGGCTACCAAGCTCAATGCCCACACCATGGCTTCTCTATGGAGAGCTTGCTGAGCACATTCTACCGTGGTGCTCTTCCTAACTACAGAGCCAGACTGGATACAACTAGCAATGGGTTCTTCTTGGGGAGAACTGAAGAGGATGCAGAAGAGCTGGTTGACAACATGGTAAAGAGTGATGCAGTCTACAGTGGAGACCACGGCAGAGGCAGTAGAACAGATGATAAGCAGACGAGGAAAGAGATCAAAGCTTTGGAAGACAAGATCGACCTACTCATTGCTGAAAAAGCCACCCAAGAGCAGCTGAAGTTTGTTGGTAACTCCAAGCAGGAAGATCCACCTGCTGTCAATGAGGTTGAGGGTTTGGAAGGTCAAGAAGAGTTGTGTTTTATTAACAACAATGGTAGCTGGTACAAAAAGGAGCCCAACTTTCAGTACAACAACTACCAACAAAAATCCTATCCAAACAACCAACAGAGTGGTTATCCGCCTAGAAACAACCAGCAAGGCAGCTATCAGCCTCAGCAAAGCCCCTCGTCTGGTTCCTCTGCTCCTCAAGAGAGCAGCACTGATACCTTACTGAAACAAATCTTGGAGTCTCAGACTAGAAGTGAGAAGCATGTTGGTTATGAGTTGAAGAACCTTCATTCCAAGATTGATGGGAGCTACAATGAGCTCAACAACAAGTTCTCACACCTTGCTTCTACAGTCAAGAATTTAGAGAATCAGTTTGCTTCCATGAACACTCACCAGAATCGCCAGCAAGGATCTCTACCTGGAAAATCTGACCAAAATCCCAAGGAGGCCAAAGCTATCACCTTTACGAGTGGTAAACAGTTACCTCCTAGAACCCTCACCAAGGATGCTTAGAAACTAGGTGAAGAGGTGGCCATCAACTTAGATGATGATGTGGTAATTGTTGATGAGAAGACCAATGATGAGATTTTGGAGAAGGTTATGGAAGCTAAAGGTAAAGAAAGGTTGGAGAGAGAAGAAAATAATACAAGATGGTGAAGTTGCTGTTCCAACAAGTGAGAATGTTTTTGTTCCTCCTCCCTATGAACCCAAGCTTCCATTCTCAGGTAGATTCAAGAGGCATCTGCTAGAAAAATATAAGGCTCTGTTTGAGAAGCAAATGAGTGAAGCTCAGGTTGCAATGCCCATCATTGATGCTTTCATGTTGATTCCTCAATACAGTAAGTTCCTGAAAGATATTGTAGCTGCAAAGAAGAAGGAGATGGAAGGCATGATGATTCTTACCCATGAGTGCAGTGCCATCATCCAGAGGCTTGATGTTCCAGAGAAGTTAGAGGATCCAGGATGCTTCACACTACCTTGTGCTCTTGGACCTATGGTATTTGAGAAATGTCTCTGCGATTTGGGAGCTAGTGTCAGCTTGATGCCTTTGTCTGTTGCAAAGAAGCTTGGATTCACTCAGTACAAGAAGTGCAGACTCTCTCTGGTGTTAGCTGATCGTTCAGTGAAGTACCCTGTGGGCATCTTAGAGGACCTCCCTGTGAAGATTGGAAGGTATGAGATACCTACAGATTTTGTGGTGCTTGAGATGGGTGAGGAGGCTCAAGACCCATTGATTCTAGGAAGACCATTCTTAGCTACAGCAGGAGCTATTGTTAATGTGAAGGAAGGCACGATTGATCTCCATTTGGGTAAAGAGAACATCCTCCACTTTGACATCAAGAGGAAAATGAGGAAACCAACTGTGTTCGGGCAAGCCTTCTACATTGAAGAGATGGACACTCCTGCTGATGAGCACCTTGAAGAGTTACCACCTGAGGACGACGAGGAGGGAGCATCTCCCTCTACTCATTCCCCATAGAAGGTAACCCACCACACTCCCCTGTATATACCATTCATTTTTGTATATTAGTCTTCTTTTCGGTATCTCTCTCTCTACTTGACAACACAGAGACTGTGTAACTCAAGTTTGGGGGAGGTACCAAGTATTTGATCATGTTTGCTTTGATGTTGTTTCATTGAGTCATGCATTGCATACCTATTTGCATATAAAAAAAATCAATCATTTAGTTTGCATCATTTGCATTTCTAGGAGAGTCTAGAACATATAGGTTTCATTCACTTGCATTGGGAGCAATGATTTTAAATGCCTTGTAAGGTCACTACGTTGCACCTGAGTAGCTTTTGCACCTCTCAAAAATACTTGTATGTTTCGAGCCTTGAAAACTCTTCCTGAAACTTGTTGATTGCTGAAACTCAGTCTTTGAAGTCAACTACAACCTTATTTGAACTGAACGAACTTAATGCTTCTTCCTCATGGTCCTTTGTGTACTGAGTCATGGCTATACACACTTGAGTTGTCACATCTTTTATGCCAATCTTTTTTGACAAACTCTAGTGGTAGACCACTCCCAAAACATTTCCCTCCTTTTAAGCTTTCATTGTTTGATGAGTGAGGTCTTTTTCGGAAAGTCTTACATGCACATAATGTTGAGAGTATCGGGAACGACAATGCTTGATCTTCATTCTTGCTAGATTGGGCACTCTATTGTCTAGCTATAGGTGGGGGGGGGGGTGAGTGTTGTGATTATGATTTGGGAGAAATGAAAAAAGAAAAGAATAGACTCTTTGTGCTTAAGTGAATTGTTTTATTGGGATAAGTAGAGAAGCCTCTAGCTCAAGTTTTGAAAAGTCTTGGCCCCTAGCCTTAAAAAAAAATGAAAAAAAACCGAAAAAAGAGAAAAGAAAGAAAAGAGGGCTAGCAAAGTTGTTAGGAGCTAAGAAATGTTTTGAGGTTGTGAAAAATCCCTTGTAGATTTCAAAGAGAAAGAGCTGATGTTCTTAGAATCTTTTGGTGAGAGATGTGAGTTGGGTTTGACATTGAGAAATGATTGTGTAATTGTATGTTTGGGAAAATGGTAGAACAATGGAGATTGAGCATTGTATGCATGAGTTGATCCTTTTCTTAGATATATTATGTCCAATGTTAAGTCTACTTGTTTCGAGAGTAAACCACCTTAAAGATCATATGTTTTGAACCTCTTGAATCACTTGAATAAAAGCCTTCACTTACTCAACCAAATGATTTGGACCAACTGACCATTTGCAAGAATTCACCTAATGTTTTGTGCTTAACGAATGTGAGAGTTGGTTGATTTGAATATGTGGATGATTGATGATGAGTGTAAGGGCAAAAAGAGTTGAGATAGGCCTAGAGAATCTAGAGTGTAATAAGAGAGTGTGCTAATTGTGTTTGCTAGTTGTGTTTCTTTTGGTTATGAGCTCCCACCTTCAAACTTCTCTTCCTATGAGTTTTAGAAAGTTCACTTGTGGACAAGTAAAAGAACAAGTTTGGGGGAGTTGATATCTTGCATATTTGCATTGTATTATCCATTCATCCATGAGCATTTTCATCATATAGATTATGATTTAGCCATGTCTAGGTTGCATTTTGCATTCATTGTCCTTATTAGGTGCTGGAGTGTGCCATGGAGTGATTTGAGATGTTTGGGAGCATTGTGATCCAAAATGGGGTGAAAGATGAGCATGGATGGAGCCTTTAGAGAAATCTTCTGTTGTTAAGATTTTGTGGAGACACAGAAAATTGAGTTAGCTATCTAATGGAAATGGTTTCAAGTCATTTGAAGATGTAATGAAGGCGTTATGACCAATTTACTAGAGGCATATCCACCCTGTTCGAGCATCCTGGAGCGATCTCTCTGAGCGACCTACCGAGGTCGCTCCCAGCCAGAGCGACCAGTCCAGAGCGACTACCTCAAGTCACTCCCAGCCAGAGCAACCAGCTCAAGTCACTCGCGTTTTGACGCGGCGAGACACGAAAAAACGCGTCGGGAGCGATCTCCTGGAGCAACTATGCTAGGTCACTCCGCGTGTTTTGCTTGGACGATTTTTATGTTATTTCAGGGGCCTTTTGGTCATTTGTTTTGATGTTTTACACTTTCTAAACCTAAGTTAAGTACTTTTGTAAGCCATTGGAGGCAAGATAATCTCTTTTCTAGAGGAGAACTAGTAAAAAACTTCTTTTGATTCAGATTTCATTGCTTTCATCTTGTGTTCTTGTTGATTTTTTATCTATTTCTCTACATGATTAATTTGAAATCCAATATGGGTTTAAGAGGAATCATGGAGATTAGTGAGTAATCACCTTTTGAATTCATGGGTTAGGGAGATCAAGGGTGATTAAGTTAGTTCTAGGATGTTTTAGTGTAGATCATTCTTGTTCCTTGCTAGTAGAGTATTCATAATGCATCTTCTGAGTTGGCCACTCAAAAGTTGATCAATAGGCATTTCCCACCCAAAAGGTGTTTGATGAAATGCCTGAGACAACTCTCCTAGGCTTTTAGTATACTTTGCCAAAGACATTTGTTGTTAAAGGTGCTAAGATAGCTAATAGACTTGTTAGTAATGATTGCTTTCATATTATTCAACCAAAGACATTTGATGTTTGAGATATGTTAGCAAATGAGCATTCATCTAGACATAGAGCTTGCTTAGAATTGTGTCTAGGCTTAAGGTCGATAGTTTGATTGATCATTTTCCATCCTTAGTTCGATACTTGATCACCCTAGGTCTAATCCCTATGCCCATGAGTTCTCTTTTCCCTTAGTCAAGAAAGTATCATTCTGTTATTGCTTTCTAGTATAGTAGAAGTTTAAAACCCATCTAAATCATTGGTTTCACGTAGATTAAGTGAGTACTTGCATTCTCGGTGCTTTGATATCCCTCAGAACTGGTTCGACAATCTTTTATACTATATCATTTGTCTTAGGAGCCTTGAAAACTCCTAACATCAGTATGTGTACATGTTTACACTGTTGAAGCTCTTAATGCACCAAAGTTTCAATTTTTACTTTTCATATCTCACTACTTATGCACACAAACTACATATTTTTCACTTTCTCTCTATATTCATCAAAAATAAAATCCAAGATTTTGATCCTAAACTTTGTAAGATTCAAACTCAACAATCTTGGTCATTAACAAGTGGATATGTTTCGTGGTGAAGTTCTATGTGATACGAGAAGCTAATCAAGTTATCTCACTGGCTGAAAGTATGAAGTTGATTTTGTTTTCCAAATCTGTTCGTCAGAAGACTTCCGTGGAAGTTTTATGGTTGTAGAAGACTTATACAGAAGTCTTCTAGTCAATACATAGGTTAGAATTTTAAAATCCAAGCATGTTTATTAATATGATTTTTAAATTATTTATCGTTGTTTACAGAATAAATTTATCAGAATTTTAAAATTATTTATATAATGTTATAAATTATTTTAAAAAATATAAATTCTACTATATAGTGATTGAGAAGTCACATAAATGATTTTTTATTACGTGTTGATCATAAATGAACTCTTCAAATTGTTATAATTTGATTGACCGATGATTTTTTAATTTTATTTATTATAATTATATCTAAAAGGAAAGGATAAGTCAATTACCACTTTCCAAATAATCTACATAATATTAGAAATACTTTTTTATGGTAGCTAATTGCTGAAACTAAGAAAGAGTAATAATGCGATCAATTTTTTTTATATATTTATAAATTACATAAAATGTGATATAATGATTTTATATTCGTATAAAAATAATTATATTTGTATATCAAGTATCATAATAACTATTAATGTCTAAAAATTCAATGCATGCTTTATAAATCATTTATAAAATTATTTATATTGGCTTATCAGATGTTTTAAATAATTATAAGAGGTTCTAAGTCATTTATAGAAGCTTATACATTAATTTATAAAATGTATTTTGAAAATTTATCCTCCTATTACAATACTTTGAATTTTTTCATTTTTAAGGATAAAATTCCTCAACTATGTTTACTTAGTGTAGACACTCCTAAACTAAATATTTACTCGTAGGAATGGTAATTATGACCTGTTAGAGTTTAATTCATTAAATAAAGTTAGTTTATGGAGTTTTTTGTTAAATATTTTGTTTGAGGGTTTTTACCCAAAACAAACTTAGTTGAGGGGTTTTAAAGTTAAAATTTCTTATTCTTTCCTTATTATCTATTATTTAAATCCTTATAGTGGGATTTGTTTTATCAAAAACCAGTTGCAATAAACTGACGAGATATATTCTTTCCTAATATCATCCATTTAATATTTAAATATATATATATATATAGCAAGATTTGAGTTACCAAAATTAGGTATATATTACATCCAGAATATCTTTAAAAATTTATCAGAAGATATTATATCTCATAGCTGAATTAAAATTTATTAGAGGATATTCTATCTCATAGCTTCTCTTGAAAACTAGGTCATTTAGAAACTTAAACTAATTTGCTATATAAATATCACGCCACCCCTATTAGTTTCACGCATCTATCTTTTAAGTTTTTATATGTTTTTGATCGTTCTAATTTAAATTCTACTTTTGTGATCTTGCGTAGGTGTATGATAATCAATAAGTAACTCATATACGGGAACACCATTACTGGTAATTTTATGGGGGATTCTTCTTCTCCGTTTATTTTTATTCTCTTCCTCTCCATGTTGTATCTCTATCTATATTTTGCATCAGTAGTGATTCAACTAACAAAAAGAGGCGACTCTGTTTATCCAGGAACTGATCATCCCTTTCGAAAAAGGTAATTCTTTTTTTTATTATGTTAAATCACTTATCAAGAATATAATATAAGATGTGTATGCTAATCAAGTGCAATTTATTTATTGTGTGTGATCCTCTTTGGTACGTCTGAGAGCCAAAGGTAATCTCAAAGCTTATTAAAAACTTTGAAACTCATTGACGTTGTCCTATCAATTATATAATTTGTTATCTTTTGGGGATTGTTTACATCTTTAAATATTTTTGTTAGAATTACCTTTTTTCTGACTCAAGGCTTAGAGAAGAAAACCGTAAATCATCTCTGATGTTACAATGAAACCAATGATAATAAATCTCAGGTAATTCAAATCTCTCTTTTATATTTCATGACTGATTTTTTTATTGGGTTTATGCGTGAAATATTTGTTTTTTCTCAATTATATATTTCTGATGTTTTAAGATTAGTGTTAAATGTGATCATTTGAAGCATAATGCATTCTCAGAACACACCTCCATGATAAACACTTCTATGTAAATTATGTTAGTGATTTTGTATCTGAGTATTGTGACTGATGTTCCAAGAGAGAAAGCGTATCATCTCAAACCGAGATTGTTGGGAAAGGTATTTGGTTTATTGATGTAATTGGATAATTGACATCTAAAGGATACATTTTATTAGATAGTACCAAGCAGTCCTTGTAAACCTTTTGAAAACTTTTTGAACTAACAGAATAATCATGCTTAACCTATAAGGAGTTCAAAGAGTTATGTATCTAAAGGATACGCTTTATCAGATATAAATGATATGTTTTATTAGATAGTACCAAGAGTCATTTTAAACTCAAACAATGCCATGTTCTGAGTTGTACACATTGTATTGACTTTTTTTTCCTTGCGGTGTGTATTCAGATAGCAGTAGTGAAGTGCAGATATGAAGTAATATCAACCAAAGTTAAGAGAAAGGTCTTTTAAAAGCAGAGATAATCACATGGGCCTCTCTTGAACATGTTAAACAACCAGCAGTTTTGCAAGACCCGAATTTCTTAAACATGTTTTCTACTTTCTTTTTTTCTTTTTATTTAGTTTCACCTGATGAGAAGTTTGAATAACAAACTCTTGACAGTGAACAAAAAAAAAACAAACTCTTAACATTTTAAAATTTATATTATTTGTTTGTGTAATGGTGCAGAGGTTTCAATGAGACCGGCTTATAGTTCTTCCAAGAAAGTATTGGTGAATGACAAGGTTGAAGCTGAAGTGAAGAAGAATAGAAGGATGATAAGCTTGAAGGAGACGCTGCTTTGAACAAGTTCTTCCGTGAGATATATTTGAATTCTGATGAGGATATGAGGAGTGCTAGAGCAAATCATTTGTGAGTATCTATCTATCTATATTCCTATTTAGTCTTTCTTCTCTCATGGAGATTACAATGTTTTGGCATTTTGATTGCCTCTTTTGCAGTTTTGCACAATCAACATGTGGAATCTAATGGGACAGTGCTTTTAATAGACTGGAAAGATGTTGGTGCTAAGAAAAACGAGAGCACTCTTCATGATGATCTGACGCTCAAGACATGAGAAATATGATCTTATATGATGTGTGGGTTTTACCTTAATCTAGACAGAACTCGAAGCCTTGGTCTTAAGGTCTGGTTTCTCTACTTTATGGACTTAAGGTACTTTGTATTTTTCATAACTCATATTTTTTATACGAAACACTGAATTTTTTAATCTAAACGTTCTAATGTATTCTTTGTTCATATGAACATAGTATAAATATCAATATGTAACATCGAATTTTTCATATTAACCACATACATGTAACATAAGTATCATATAGTTGTAAATATGTAATTATCAATTTAATAATAATGTTAATGTATGCACATGCGTGCGGGCGGTCCACCTAGTAAACTTAAAAGGAGTTATAAAACCTACAATTAATGTCATTTTTCTATGCGACTGATCTTACATAGGCCATAGCATCGCAAATCTCAAATTTGTCTACAAAATGCAAAATCTAATCTCAAATTTGTCTACAAAAAGAAAATCTAATCATATTAATATTTATAATTATTTTCTATGTATAATACTAACTGATAGGATCTCATTAGTATGCCAAAATAGGAGTACAATATTCCTTAACATCATGCGACCATACATGAAAAATAAATTGTGCAGAATTAGCAATATGATCTGCAAATAATAAAAATATACACAAAGCGACAATATGATCAACAAATAATAAAAATATACACAAAGCGAATAAAAAATGGTAAACCATTTTTCGGAAAGAATGTGAAAGCCCCAGAGGCCACACGCTTGAAAATCTGGTGTAGTACGGATTTGAACTCGGATCTGCAACGCACGAAGATCCACAGAACGCCTTGACCATCCGACCACATATGCGTGGTTAACAAAGCGAATAAATCTTCTTCTATGTGTACCAGGTCGTGAAAAGATCTATAGTTGTAACACATTTTAACGTTTTGTTCTAGTTTATTTTTAAAATGATCCACATATCACCAAATATAAATATACGTTATATTGTTAATTAGTTGAAAAAATATTAGATCCATCTAAATTGTCAGGGGTAAAATATTAAAGTGTTTATGGTCTAATGGCAATAGAAACTAGTTGAATTTTTATGTCTTAAAGTCAAAATCTTTTATACATAACATTATTGTTTAAATTTAAATTTTAAAAGCTGCCTTTAAACTTTTTAAAATGAGTTTAGAGTCCAAAATTTCCATTTTTAAAATTTTTTTAGGTGATTAGTTGAACATATATTTAAATATCTATAGCAATAAATTTATATCAAATGAGTTTTATTTATCTATTTGTAAATTAGTATACAATTTTCAGACATTTCATTCATAAATTACAACATATATAAATGACTAAGGCACCTTGTGTTGCAAGTTTGGACACGACAATGAAAGATACTATGGGTTTTGTACGAACGTTAGATTTATATATCTATAACAATAAATTTATATCAAATGAGTTTTATTTAGAGTTAATTAGCGTCCATATACCCAGAAACATCTTATATTTGCACTGTACCCCTCATAAATAAAAAATAATTTCAGTTCAAATTTTGCCTCTATCAATTTAATCCAATTGTTTTATGTAAGTGTGTAAGGTGTGTAAGATAAGTAAGGTGTGTAAGCTTTTTGTTAGAAAAATGATTTTTTTTAGCTTTTTCTCATTATCTTGTTCTATTTTTTTCCTTTCCTCTCACATACACAATTCTCATCTGTATTTTATTTTTCTAAACTTTACTTTCTAATTATTATTTCAGTTTCTTCCGTTCCAAATTCAACTCACTTTGTATTTTAACTATATCCAACATAAACACCAATCGCTGTGGTAAAACACTATTTTTATGTTGGAATCAAATCTCCCAAAATTATATTTTAAAAGTGTTGTGCTGGACAGCTATGGAAACTAGGTCCTCTTTCCAAAGAATTATACATTGTTTCATACATGATCTGTTACTTAATAAATTGATAGATACATGCTTTGCGAGTTGATATATTTTTTGATAAATTGTTTGTTATTTGCTAAATTATTTTGTTACTTGTTGTTATCTGATAAAATATTTGTTATCTGGTATATGTTTTGTTACCTGATATATAATTTTGTATAAAAAAATTGATAGATGATTTGTTACTTGGTACATGTTATGATAGCTAATATATAATTTGTTATTTTGTACATGTTATGTTAGATCATATATAACACTATATTTTAGCGACTATAAATTACATTAGCTGAAACCTTTATGTGTTGTCGTTGTTGTTAGACTGTTTGGAAGATTCTCCAAATATATTCTTTTCATATGCTCGTGGTTTTTCTAAATTGAGACTAATAAAGTGAATGTGTAAATATAAGATAAAAGTGAATGTGAAAGTATATGAGGAAAGATAATATAAAAAGAAAGAGAGTGGAAGAATGTGTAAGAGAAAATAGAATATAAAAGAAAAAATTGGCAAATTGGGCAAATCGCAAGTTTGATATTAGGGAGTTGGGACACCTCAAGTTTAAATTAGCAAATTGGGCAAATCGCCTTTTCGAGAAGTGTGAAATGTCGACAGAGGGCGCGCGTGGTTCTTGATATTACGACCGTGCCACCGCTTATTTTTTTATTTAAAAAAATCAAAAAAAAGACCTAATAAAAACAAAAACAAAATTAAAAATTAGAAAAACAAAAACATCCCATCAAAATATACCAGAACCACCTTTAAACAGCTGCAATTGAGAACCAAACATAAGAAGATTCTCACATAAGAACCACCCTCGACTGAACCCAGATCGGCATGGTATCCCCGTCCAGCGTAACGCCCTCGAGGAGGGTGACTCGTAGTCAATCCGCCAGTGATAGAGAAGCAATTCCCAAGTAAATTCCCCGAGAAGGCAAAAGTAGAACTCGTTATGAAGGTATCTCCTTTCACTAAGCTCCGCTGTGAAATTCTTTGGGAAAAGTTTTTAAAAATAAAGCGTTGGGTAAATGTCTGGATTTGGTCATTGTATTTCAGTAATGACCACGGAGTCAAAAGTAGACGAACCTGCATCAACCGACCAAGAAGAAGCTGCATCCACTGAACAAGACGAAGCTGCATCCACCGAGCCGGAATTTATTGTCACCAGGCCGACTTTCCCGGAAAGACTGTTCGCACGTAATTGCTATCCTGCCAAACCTCGACTGAACATC